>NC_056746.1:824223640-824236140 GCF_019279795.1 Protopterus annectens
ATGGGACATTCCTTAATGTGGGCCTTGAACCTTTTCCTTGCCTGTTTGAGGGAGATTACAGAGGTGGTGGTCTACAGATTCACATACAGTAGGTGGCAATACATCACAGGACAGGACATGTGGAGACAGCCAAACAACATGGAGGACATATCCCCAGATTTTTGAACAGATTCTATGTAATCAGTGCTGTTATACACATGGTGGATTGATGGATTGACAGGGTTTGTGTGGATATGCATTCACTGAGTAACTTCATGACTGACTCTCCACTGGCGTGCTGTCCACAGACTGGCCACATGGTTGCCTGTTATGTTTTGTCTGCTCCCCATACAGTTGGTGTCCATGATAAATCAGTTGTGGACTCTGGGGAATGCAGTCAGTAAATACTCACATCTATTGGTATCACTGACGTCATATTCCTCATAAAGGATATGTTACAACAAACCCAGTAACATCTGCAACTGTCTCAATGTATGCCAGCAGAATGTCCGATCTACCCTTGTATTTGTGCCTCTGTCCCCAAATGATATCAGGCTTTGCCCAGATGTCAATGAGGCTCAGATGCATTTATTATCATTATTTTTTGCCTTCATTCCTGCTACCATCCCAGTGATGTAGTAGCCCGACAGACATGTCAAGGAAGAGGCCATAGATATGAGTCCTTAGCCTATACATTCTGAGCTGAACTGTACATGTGAGAGGCCTGTGTATGTCTGGCCATTGTTAACAGACTGTCAGGACTGTGTACACATATCCTGTGTACGTGTTATTTGGGCTGTGTATAGAGGGGGTGGATGTAAGTGTCATGGCTCCTTCTTTATCTGACTGTGCATGCTGCTCCAGTTTCTGCATATATTGTTTTAAGTACATACAGAGATATTTATATATATGTGTATTTATTTACTTTTACATATCTATCTATATATATATATATATATATATATATATATATATATATATATAGATAGATATACACATATATGTGTGTGTGTGTGTATATATATATATATATATATATATATATATATATAAATCATATATGTGTAAATTTTATATGTATATTTCTATGTAATGTTTATATATATATATATATATATATATATACACACACACACACACACACACACACACACACACACACACACACACACACACACACACACACATCTCCATACACATATACATTTATATATATATATATATATATATATGTACAAAATGTGACTAATTTTAACAATCCTTTTCCCTACTGGTGAATGACTCTGTTGAATATGTTTAAAAAAACATCAGACATATCTATGGCTCAGATGGCTTAGAGGTAAATTGCTGTGGCTGTGATATGCAGGGTCCTGGGTTAAAGTCTTGCAAGGGCTGATTATTTTGTTGCTGGGAAGAACAAGGGCTGTTGGATACAGAGTGATTAAGGCACTTTTAAGCAGTTGTAAGTGGGTTTGCATAGCGGTAAGCAATGCTAACTTCCAGTTATCTGTGCTGACAGACAGCCTTAAAAGTGCTTAATTTGTGTAGACAACACTTAGCACCACCCACACAGGCTTACTCCCTCTTACTACTGCTTACTCCTGCTTATCCTGTGCTAATTTCTTTAAAAGAAAAGGAAAAAAATGGGTGATAGGAAAGTGGTGAAAAAGGGGGCACAAAGAGGGAAAAACAATATGAAACATAGCTAGGGATGTGCAGGATGTGTATAGAGAAGGTCCATAGCTGTCCATTTCTTCTACAGCAACAGCTGTGCATATATACTGAATTTGGAGGTAAATTTGGACACTCAAACCCCTGAGAGAGGGGTGAGGACAACAATAATGTGTTGTGAAGCCAATTAGACCAGATGACATATGTCCAGTGGACATATGTGTGAAATGGACAGCTATGTATGGGGCAACATTTTTTTTTTTTTGGTAACAGATTGCCCTTGTTTTCTAAGGGAGAGTGGTATGTTGGGGAAGGATAGTACGTATATTTGGGGAGGTAGGTTGGGTAGGAAGCCAGACAAGACAGCATACAAGGGTGGTATATGACACATGGGGGGTAAACTCCTTGAACGGGGAGGGGTGTTTGGTAATCGGAAGCCCACGAGCCCCCAAATGGATACAGTGGGACTGAGGTCCCCATCCATGGGCAGTCATCACTTCACCTTCACACCCCAAAGATGGCTGTGCTGGGGGCTGAGCTGGAGGGGAAGCTGACCCTCTAAATGTGCCATGCAGCACTCAATCTCACGTAGTATGTCTCCCAATTCTTTGCGGAGCTCACTACACACCAGACCCCGGACCTAGCTTTGGGTGACAGGATCCTGTCCACTCCAATGCCCAGGGGGGATGTGCCCCATCCCCTGAGTCGGTTCCACCTGAAGGTGGTGCAGGACCAGAGTATGAGGAGGTCTCATGGTGAGTCCTAGATGTGCTGGGGCCTGGTGCCACTGCCAGATGAGGCGGGATAGGTGAATCCATTGGGATTGGCCTTTCCAGATGTGCTACGGTATTGCAGTTTTAGAACATAGATTGGTTAGTAATGGTAAACACATTCCAGGATTAGTTATAACAGCATGAATGAGTATTCCCATTAACCCAAAACAACAGATTTGGAACAACAAAATGTGGAGTTGCTCGGAGTTAATGCTGTAGTGCAACAAGCCAAACGAAAATAATGAAATAAAAAGTAATAGCACAAGAGCAAAACAATGAAGAGGTAAATCACATCAGTGCAAAGTCCCATATACAGAATCTCTAAAATCGAGGAAAACAAATCCAAGTCGGATAAAAAGTATATATACGTTTATTGCAATAACAGGTTAGCGCTTTCGCAAAATAGCTTCTTCAGACCAGACAGATTTGGAACATTTGCATAGCAAACAGAACACATGCATATATGGAACCACAGTGAGCATTACACCGGCATACAGTCTACATTGATAGCAACATGCCACCAATGAAAATATTTGAACATGGAACATTAATTGGAAAACATTTCAAGATTTGTAGAACACTAGGACACATGTCCCAATGGTAGGTTGGGGGAAAACATACCCATTAATTTATGTGTTTAGATTATTGGTGAAGATAAGGTGGGGGAGAGAGAGAGAGAGAGAGATGTCAATTAACAAATGTAGATTCTTGCAGTTATCACAGCTTTAATGATCATTTCTCCAATCATTACTCTACAGGTATTATTACAACAACCTATGGCCATGGGTTGGGCAGTGGTATGTTTACACTGTGTATAACTACAGCCTTCTTATAGCTACTTTATACCTTCTCTTACCTGGAAGACCTGTGGAGGGAATTTCTGTTAACACTACCTGACTGTTTCTACCCATATTCACATAGTCAGGGTTACATGTGTGCACTCATACTGC
The DNA here is from genome assembly GCF_019279795.1 of Protopterus annectens. Taxonomy (NCBI): domain Eukaryota; kingdom Metazoa; phylum Chordata; order Ceratodontiformes; family Protopteridae; genus Protopterus; species Protopterus annectens. The sequence goes on from NC_056746.1 coordinate 824,227,014, forward strand.
ATGTGTGTGTGTGTGTGTGTGTGTGTGTGTGTGTGTGTGTGTGTGTGTGTGTGTGTGTGTGTGTGTGTGTGTGTGTGTGTGTGTGTGCGCGCTACTGTTATACTCTGCCTTGATTTCTATCAGTCACCCTGGTTGTTGGTAGCAGAGACCAGTAGCTGTGACAGCATGACACTTTTTTGAACATTTCTTGAGGGAGACCACTTAGTGTATATACTTATCTTGCTGTCATTTGCAGCCTTGGGGTTGGACCATGGGTGCTGGACACAGTATAACTACATCCTTCTTATAGCTACTTTATACCTTTGCTTACCTGGAAGACCTGTGGAGGAAATTTCTGTCAACACTACCTGACTGTTTTTACCCATATTCACATAGTCAAATTTACATATGTGTACTCATACTCTGTGTGTGTGTGTGTGTGTGTGTGTGTGTGTGTGTGTGTGTGTGTGTGTGTGTGTGTGTGTGTGTGCGTGCGTGCGTGCGTGTGTGTGTGTGTGTGTGTGTGTGTGTGTGTGTGTGTGTGTGTGCTACTGTCATACTCTGTCTTGATTTCTATTGGTCACCCTGGTTGTTGGTAGCAGGGCCCAGTAGCTGTGACAGCATGACACTTTTGAACATTTCTTGGGGGAGACCACTTGGTGTATGTACTTATCTTGCTATCATTTGCAGCCCTGAGGTTGGACCATGGGTGTTGGACACAGTATAACTACAGCATTCTTATAGCCACTTTATACCTTCTCTTACCTGGACGACCTGTGGAGGAAATTTCTGTTAACACTACCTGTTTCTACACATATTCACAAAATCCTAGATTAAATTATGCATACAACTTACTACCACTCCTGGGATTCAAACCGTGGCTGTTTCTGCTAAAAATACAACAAGTTTATGTTTCATCAGATGGAGCTATTGAGAAAATGCTGTCTCTTCTTTGAATGTTTTCTGTCTAATTCTCTCTTGGTTGTACTCTCTGACCTTGTAATTACGACATTCTTATACATACATTCCTATAGATACATTTTGACATAGTACAGTGTGGAAAACAACGGTGAACACAACATTACTATTCAGCTATCAGATCTTGGTAAATGAAACATTTCATATCAGTTAATCGTGTGTCTTACAGAGGCACTAACTTTGTCAGATGAGACTTGACTGTTTAATGCTTTCAGTGCTACAGTTGCTGTGCATAACCTGTGCACATTTCAATTCATACAATACCAGAGTAAACACAACCAGTCCAGGGTTTTGAATTTTATTGACAGGCAATTACAGTTCTATTTATATATAACCTATATGAGACTATTACTATAATATTGTCTGGTTTATTCAGTATAAACCATACTCATTTTTAATACTGCAAGGTGACATTCTACTCCTTTATATTTATTTGGTATGAATACTACAAGCTATATTGTTACTCACCAGCCTCGCAACAGAGCCTTTGCAACCTGCTTGCGTGTGCTTCCTGGTTCGCAGCCTGTAAAGAAGATACAGAAAATGTATGCATACCTATTCATCACATACATAGGCTGGACTTTGGTAAACAGTTATTGATATGAATACTTACACATGTCTGGGCCATCATTCCACTGCCATGCTTCTTGAACCCACTTGTCCAAGAGCCCTCTCTTACTCTGTTTCAAGTCAGCATAGTGGTGATGGACCTGCTCACCAGTCTGAGGGATGCCAGTGCCACTGGTGAGATCACAAGCGAGACTTTCTCAGGCCTCTGCTTTGTATTGGGAGTCCTGGTACTGGTCCTGCAGCAGTCTCACATCATGGTTTTTAACAAGGAGTCCTACTATGACCTTGGCCTCCTGTATGCCCAAGCACTGCACCTAAAAGTGCATACCCTCTCCAACACCAGCCATACTGCCTACAGTGGGGAGCTACAACCAGTTATGAGCTGTATTCCCACCTGCAAGGTTTAAATATGGACAATTCCCTGCCCTTTGCTGTGATTGGATAGTTTTGAATATGCTAAGCTAAGCTAAGCTAAGCTGAGGACAAACCTGCTTAGCTAAGATTGTCAGTGCCTAAAGGAGCAGGTCCAGCACTGCTTACTAATGGGCAAAACCGCTTAGCTGAGCTACTCATTGCTTAGCATTCATGCTTCAGCAATGCTTGCACCCGGTAAGCATAGCTGTGCAATACTTATCATTGCTTAAGTTTTGTTTTATAGACTATCAGCTTTATGGGATTAATTCATCATTCCTGACATATTATAATTTTATGTTTACCTTCCCCTTACATCCCCCTATGTGCTTTCATTACATTTATTCTTGTGTTACTATACTGTTTGGGGCACTTGTGTTTATATGGGAGGATTTCACATCTTTTCTGGACTGACACCTTATTTTTGGTTCTGCTACACTACCCTGGGTGATAAATATTTGCTACCTCATTTATTACAACATATGACTTTTACAACTGCTTTCACATGTAAAAGCGAAAAGACTTCACTGGAGCTCGAACCATGAATGGCTATATGCAAAGCTGCAGCTGTAACTGCTACATTATTTCAGATTATGTGTTTAGTTGATATTTTCATATTTAACTCCTTCAGATATTTAAGCTTTGCTAAGCACAGGTGCGCAAAACACACACCCGCTCAACTATGCTTAAACTTTGTTGTGGCCCGAAAAAAAATTATATGCGATTTAACTTTTTTCTCATTTTACTGGGATGACAAGTTTAGAATTAGCATGAGTTTACAACTGACAGTTCATTTCAGACTCCACATTGAGGATAAAGTCATGCTAATGCAAAACCTGTTATTCTATCAACTTTCTAAGTTTGTATGGGCTATATTTAAAGAAATTGTCCCTATTTGTCCCCCCAACATTTGTCCATCTGTTTTCTATGAGGTTGAGAGGTATGCATCCTCTCTCATTTGGAATTGCCGAATGGCAATTCTGGAGTGCAGGGGGTGTTCACATTGTGAGTGCACTGCTCTCGGACACACCCCCTGAACTCACACACAGAACCGTGTTTGTATTGGAGCATGGCAGTGTGCCTTCATGAATATGCATGGCATGCTGCCGTGCTGCATGGGAACAGTCCCTTCAGTGCAAGAATAAGCTATTCTTGCACTGAAGTTTTCTGAATCTGGGGGATCCTCTCCTGGGTCACACAGACATTTCAACATGAAAATATAATCTTAGGAGACACTAACATAGACTGGCAAAACCTTACATCTCAACTACCAACAAATATTATTAACCCATATGATTTTACTTAAGTCATCTCTTGCCCTACTAGGTAAGGCAAACACTACACACAAAAAATTACCTTAGACTGGTTCCTGGTATCACACCCTGACAACTTTATCACTGCTGGTACACATCCAAACTCCCTAAGTGACCATCTACCTGCTTTTGCCATTCGAATGAACACTCACCTTCCTAAAACTTGCACCCTAAAATATGTTCAAAACCTCACTAACTTTTCTAAAGACAAGTTTAATGATCTACTTCACAAAAAAATTGTCATCACTAAAGGAACTGCCATTAGATGAGGCAATACACTACTTTAACAATTCCTTCTTAAAATTAGTAGACACCCTAGCTCCAGTTCACACTAAAAGAATCAAAAGCAATCCATCCCCTGGCTAACTAAGGAATGTAAGAACTTAATGAAAAAAGGGATGTAGCCTGAGGTCTATGGAAACAAAGTAAAAATGAACAAAATCAAATTAATTTTGACCACCTACATAACCAAACAAATAAACAGGTCACTAAAACCAAACAATCATACTATACTCAGCAGCAGCAGAAGCATAAAACCGATCCAAAAAAATTCTGGTCTGCAATTATAACCCTACTTCACCCTTGAACTAAAAAATAATCCATTGTATCACTTAATGCTCCCCCTCTCAAATTGCTGAAAATGTTAACATCCATTTCATAAAATCTATAGTTGATCTTATCACTAAAACCTCCCACACCTGCCCTTCTTCCTCTCAAACTACCCCTAACTATGTTCCTTGACTTGACCCTGACCCTTCTGACCTTCATGACAAAAAAGCCCCTTTCAAGAACCATCCCACTTTCTCTCTTCATCCAATACCTAAGAGCCTCATAAACAGACTACTCCATAAACAGAAGTCCTGTACCATTTTTCTCCCATCTCCAAAATGCTGGAAAAATGCATTCATCTTAAACACATGAAATACTTACAGCATAACAACCTCTATACAGCCACACAACATGGTTTTCGTCCTGATCACAACACATCAATAGCCCTCCTAGCCTTTACAGAATCTGTAAACAGAGCCAGAGACACAGGTTGCTAAGTTTCTGCTCTATTTTGTGATCCCTCAAAGGCATTCAACACTGTGTCACATTCTTTACTCTTGAACAGGCTTTCCAAATTAGGAATTATCCCTCCTACTCTAAAATGGTTCCACAGTTACCTAGCTGAGCGAAAACAAACAATAAGATGGTCAAATATTATCTCCCCCTTTCTACTAAAACCCACTGGAGACCCACAGGGATCCATCTTAGGACCCCAACTCTTTAATATTTTTACTAATGACTTACATACTGCCTCTACCAATGGAACACTCAAACAATATGTGGATGATTCCATAATAAGCTGCACTTCTCCCACACTACCCCAGCTTTTCTCCAATACTCAACAAACTTTTTTCTGCTATCGAATCCTGGCTTACTGACTGCCAACTATTCCTAAACCTGAAAAAAAGCAAGTTCCTCCTTTTTCAGCCAAAAGCTGCACTACTGATCTAAACTACTTCAAAATTATCCCAGTTGATAATACCACTACTGAAACTGTTCACCACACCAAGATGCTAGGTGTTGTCACATATGATCACCTATGGTTTGATCTCCATGTTCAACAAAACATAAAGAAAATGCAGCAGAAACTTGGCACACTCTACAGAAACAAACACACACTAAACTCTTCAACCAAAACTACCCTCAACAAAACTTTCCTTCTACCCTCCCTACTCTATGGCGCACCTATACTTGCCAACCTACACAGTTCCTCCAGATTTAAAATGGAACGTACTATAATAAAGTAGTCATGTTTGCTACCAACTCAAAAACTAGAACACACCACTGTATATCACTACAAAAATTATACTGGCTAGAATTCCTCCACCACCTGCTATACCCAACTACTAGCACTCCACAACATGGTCTACAAACCTCCTAGCTTGTCCAGCTCTAAACAATGTCATCCAACCATACAGCCCAAACAGGACATTTAGCTTCTCACTATAATCAAACCCTCCAAGACAGCTGGACAAGGCCTATACTCCCACTATGTAGCAAAAGTCTGGAACTCACTCCCACTAACTGTGAGAACTACTACTACTAACATGTTAGTCTTCAAAACTGCACTAAAACAACAACTGATCGACTCTTGGCTGTATCCATGCACTGACCCTGGCTAATGTCCCTCTACCACCCTCTTTACTAGTCTCTCTACTATCTCTCCAACTATCCCTTCCTCTCAATAATCTCCTCACTTCTCTCCTCCACTGTCTCTGTATATGATAACAAAAAAAAGTTGTAATATATAATGTAATGTGATATGTAGTATGCAATATCACATGTAACGTGTAATGTAATGTGATATGTTACATGTTGTTTTCCTTTCAAAAGGAATTTTAATGTTGCCAAATTATAGCCTGTAATTGGAGCTTTTCTCCTCAAGCCTCCACTGAAATGGATACTTTCTGACCCAAATGAACTTTCCTAGTAAATAAATGTCAGATACATAAATAAATAAAAGATAATCATTTGAGAACTTGCATTGCACAATGTATGCAGTCTGTATATTTTTTAAATGGCTCATTGATGTTATACGCTTAGCAATACCATTGTTAAGTACAACACAATATAAGAAATTCAGTATTTCTTATCTCAAATGTAACAGAAATGTGTGAACATATATATACTATGGTAATACTTTACAATGTATTGTAGAATTTTTCCTTCTGTTATTGGGATGTTTGTGTAGATATTTATAAAATGGTAAGGGATACTAACTGTTGGTATCTTGGTGCTTTTATATGCAGTTATCCATTGGGTTGTGCCACAGAGTAAAAAAGAGAACATATGAAGTGTTATCAGGTAAGACATTAGGGTCCTTATTCTGGAATGGAGTGATAAAAAAAGTTGTTTACTGATTAAGTAAAGCTGTAAGGTGGATCACAGGATCATAGAATAATAGGAGGTTACTAGGCTAATGGCCCAAGGGACCTTCAAGCCTATCCAAGTTCAACTCATGTTCCCAAGGGTGTCCTGTTCAAGCAGACACTAAAATCAGCACCTATTGCCCCAGTCCAAGAGGGACACAGGTTGAACCCCTGGGGTGAATTTCTGGCTATCCATCCAATCATCCAAATTACACTTAAATAGGGCCAATGAGGGGCTTTGTTTAATATGAATAAGAAGCTTTTTTCAAAGGTGGGGCAACCTCTGCGAGACAAATCTGTCTCTCCAGCAAGTTCTGTTGATGTCACATACCAGGTTAAGATCCTTTGAGTGAGTGGCCCGTGTTTCACTTGACTTGCTAATGTACAGCAGCTCCATTAAAGCTGAATCAAATATTGCTCTATATGCAAGGCACAGGTCACCTCTGAGAAGTCTGTATTATGTTATTACGTTGATCCACCAGGTACAACAATAATGCCAATAGTAAGTGTCATCAGAAACAAAAACATTATGCTCAAGCACAATCTCTAACAAAAAACAAAAAAATAAAAAAATACTTGTTTCAAATCATATCCACTATGTTTACTCAAGAATGTCTTAACCATAGAGATACCTTCTTGATTAGGAATAGAAGTAAAAAAGGGAGACTACATCCAAGGAAGCCAATAAATAAGGACCATGAAAAGAGACTTGCCTAAATGTTAAGTAAAGGTCTTGTAAAAAAATGCTGCGTATCCTTTACTATAAGTTGTAGGTGTTGCAATGGGTACTAGTTGCGCCAACAGCTATGCCAAATTAGTAATGTCTGAATGGGAGTCAAATAATTTATTTCATATGATTTATTCCTAGTTTGGAAGGGTAATGAAGAGTGAATATTGCTCCTGGTGGATCAACTTAATAACAGCAGTAGTTTTTTTTAATTTTCTGCCAAGTATTCTACCTCTAAGACAGAGTTTTTAGATGTAGAGTTTATTAGGGGGTTGGATGGACAACTATCTGCGAAGTTATTTAGGAAAGATTTCTATCATCCCTCCTATTTGTATAGGACTAGCAACATCCACAGCATGTTTTTAATAATGTTGTGAAATAGCAATCAATGAAGATGTCATGCTTATCAACGAATACAACTGATTTTAAAGAAGGTTTAAAATTGGATTTTGCTATGAGACAATACAAGGAAAGTGAGATTGAGGGTGCATGGGCTAATGTATATAAATATAGTTCCACATGAGCTAGACCATATTTCTCTTCCCCTACCAACAATCAATGTATTCAATGTCAGAAGAACAAGGGTCTTCCTTTTACCCTTATATATAGTAGGGACACAATTAGGATAAAAGAAATTGTTAAACTTAATTGGCATATTTTATAAGTAGATGAAGAGACTGCAGGAATTGTAGGGCAGAAACCTAATTTCTGCCATAAAAGCAAAAAGTCCCTTAAACGGAGACTCTTACCCAAAAGTATTTCGGTTGGTAGATAATGGGTTAATACCTGGAACAAAGAGATGTAGTACATGTTCCTTTTGTATGCTTGTAGATGAACGTATGATGTTTGAACATCCTGATAATGGGCATACCTTTCACCTAAGTGCTACGGAAATTTGTAATACTAAGACTGGTTTACTTAGCTCATTGCATAAAGTGTTTTGCCTTTTTGATATAGGCAAAACCAACAGACATTTCAGAGAACATATTAGGGATCACTACTATTATGACCATAAAGGCTTAGAGTATAATGCAATAGCTAAGCATATTAAGGAAGAAAGTGAGGGGCATAGTTTTGTATTTCAGGTATTGGAAGTTATACATGAGAAAGTTAGGTTGGGGGACTTAATTAATGATACAGACCAGTTTAAACTGCGGACACAGTAGTCCATTTTTGCTATCCAGTAACCCCAGCTCATTTGCATACTGATTTGTGCACACAACCTGGATACTTTACTATTCTAGGGCCTGCCTCCTTAACAGCTACTGATATCTACCATTGTACATACTGGCTGCAGGGCCATATAATGCATTATTCTCACATATGTCTTGTTTTTGGATTTTACAATTTTTAACTTTTTTTTTTTTTTTTTTGCATAACAGCATGTTTGCTCACCACTTATGGCTATTAAAAAATATTTTTATTACTTTGCATTTTTTTTGCACATATGGGGCATAGTTTTGAACATATCTGTCACTAATATGCAATCATTGACCTTCTAAATGGGCTTTTACAGACGCCATTCTATTTTTGCTTTCTTGTACACAGAAATTTTCTGTGTACACTTTGGACACCTACTTGGGGTCTGCACAACTACCTATCTGCTTGGTTGATTGCTCCAGCACACTCATTTAACTTAATTTGCATTAAATTCACCTCCTTATGAGATGATTTGCATTCTGCGTCCATGCCCCCACACACGTGCATGCTCCTCTTCTCTGTTTACTGGATTGTTTACTGCCGGTTTCCATGTTGGAGCTGTGTCACTCTGCCTACATAGAAAATCACTCCGTGTAGGCTTTATTAAATTCCCCTCACTGTCTGCATTTGGTTATTCACATCTGTTGAGTGGCAAGAATTCAGCAATACAAAACAAGAAAGCTTAGTTGGGTAGAAAGAAGCAAATTGTGAGCATTCCAGATTACTTAGAAATCTAGTAAGGAATACATATATGATAATAGTCACAACAACAGCTCTAACAGCAGCAGCAAGAATAAAACACCAATGTGATGGTTAGAAAGTCCTCTGTGTCATTAGGTAGAAGTTGCAGTGTATCTTTCAACTTACTGGTTCAAGAATTCAGGACAAAACTGAATAAATGTATATGTATCAATGAAATTAACTTAAAAAGTTGATAGAGAACCACAGTCTCTGCAGTAGTGTGCATTTTCTGAATAATAACAAGTTAGAAATTCTGCTATCTGGCATTATTGACTGACTATGATTATCAG
>NC_056746.1:824241140-824263640 GCF_019279795.1 Protopterus annectens
CTCTGCTTTCATAACTTTAACTTGTATATATTAATTTCATTGCATATGAATAGAGATGTATTTAGGTACATAACCTTTTAATTATTGTCTCACTGATCTGTTCTTTCTCACTTTACTTTGAATTTTAACTACTTACTCTCATTCTGTATTTACCCACCTCAACTTCTGCCCTGCTGCTATACTCTTCCTGCTTGTTGTCTTTTTCCATATCCCTCTTTCGGCTCTCTCTTCTCTTCTCATCTCTTCTCTGCTCCTCTCTGCCTTTTTTTATCATCAGTTTATTAGATGGCACAGTTGCTCCTACATTCTGTCACTCCACTGTAATGTTAAAGCTCCCTCTTTGATCTTGTTTGCCTGGTATTGTACAAAATCTGATTTTTAATTACAACTGGTGATGCTCTCCTTTGTTAGCCACTAAACATTGTAATTCTTCTCTGCTGCTCATGCTAGTATTATGCTTATTGCCACTTTTGCTTGCTAGCCCTCAGTGACTATTAACGTTTTGCTTTTCTGTGGTAACTATTAGTTAGGCCATGGGGACAACTAATTTTTCACCAGTTGCTTTGGCATACTGTGAGTAACAGACATTCTACTTAGGTTACAATGATGGTCCCTGAATCAACTATACAAACTTGCTGATATGCACAGCCAGGACTGCATTTAAGTACTTGAGTCAGGCACCAGCTGAGCAACATTTTCCCCTTCTTGCTTGGCCTTTGACCCTGTGTGATATCATTGAACTCACTTGGTACCTGTTGTCCAATATTGACACAGCTGTACCTTCCTTTATTAAAATAGCAAATCATGTTTCCATCAATCATTATTATATTCAAAAAAACACAGAAGCATAAGGTGGATTAAATGGCCTCAGCCATGTGTTTATTGCCAATTACTGTCAATGACCCATTCTAATTGAAGCCAATTATTTTGAGATGCGTGCAAGGCAGGAATTTCAAGGAAGGTATTTCTTTACTTCATAGCATTGCCCTAAACACTACAGAGCAACAGACAACACTGCCATTATCTGGTCCTTCCGGTTAATCTTACCCACAGCATAACAATTTTTCTCAGTTCCTCTGGGCGACCTTACAATCTGCCAAGGAGCCATTACTGGGCTGATAAGTCCCTAGCAACAGTCCCTTGGGGCTGTTTGGCATATGAAAGGACCAGCTAAAGAGTCCTGAGACCTCCCCCCCAGCTTACCTTGGCATCCTTTACCTTTCCTTCATTCCACCACAGAAGGGATGACTATTCCTCCCTTGCACCAAATACATCTCATATTACTCTAAGTGTAGTCCCTTCCATACTAAACCTGCTTGTAATGTCACATAGCAAACCTGCATGTCATCTTCTGACAAGTGAACCCCATCTCCATCATACCTATCTGGCCAACTGACCTGAATCCCAGGGTGAGAAATGTACAGCCCACTAATGCTCCTTAATAAATTATCCATAGTATTATTAACACTCCACCTCATCCTCTCCACTGCTTCAATGGACCTAGCCCCCTCCACCTTCTTCTCTGTACCACCTCTGACCAACAGATAACAGCTTTGGGCCAGCAGTCATGCATATAATCTACCTCTTGTACCATCAAACTGACCAGATCTTTTCTTGGAATCTGGCAAATATCATTAGCCCCTAAATGTAACACAATGGCTGTAGGAGGTTTTCCAATTCTGGCTGTTTGTTGTAACACTGCCCTAAGCTGATGCCATTGCATGCCTGATGCCCAAAACCAGACTGCCTCATAAGAAACTCAATTCCGTCTTCGGAAGGATGAGACCAACTTGCCCTGGACCTAATGATGGAGCCTCTGAATTAAAGAATGACCCACTATCCAAATGTACTTAAGATCCGAAGTTGTGTGGGTTGAAAAACAAAACAAAAACACAAAAAAAAAAACAAGAGTTAGTCTCTTACACTTCACACAGCTTTTATAAGCATTGGACTTCCACTTGCCTAGCCTCTTAATGTTAGCTTGCGATGCCCTCATTGTATGTGCATATGATGTTGCACCTATCCGAAAAGAATGTATTGTATATCTATCTATGTATAAGCCACACAACTTAACAGCCTCCCTTAAGACTGCCCTCACCTGATACTGTGTAAGATCACCTTGCTGATGACAAAAATACCCCTATAGTTGTGGTACTCTAACATAACCATTGCCAACTTCAACTCTCAATCACTAACCATTCCCTTCTTGATCCATTTTGGATTTAGCCACATAAACCCAAATGTCTTACCCAAATATGTGTACATGTGCCAAAGGTAAAACTGTCCCTTGACTTTTCTTCTTGTTCAGTTGAACAATCTCTGACCACCTAAATGGCCCGCAAAAAAGCCAGCAGAAAGGCAGCCCTAAATAATGCTACTTCATATAAAGAAAACAAATGCAGAAATAGCAAACCATAATTTACGTACAACTGCTGGTCCTATGGGGTACATCTTGTCTTGAATCTTGGGCACTTGCCTCCCCCAGCCTTTAAACATTGTCTGTACTTGAAATGAATTATATAAGTCCCTTAACCCTAGAACCTGATGAAACCAATTCAAATATTATGTGCTTCTTGCTGTCCCCAAATTCCAACCTCTTTCCTTCTTTACTAAAATGCGAGCTCTGATTTGATGAGGTGGAATTGGCCAAACTTGTTCATAGCCTCTGGATAATCTAGTCTGTAAAAATTGCTGTATGCATTTATTATACCTTACCCTTGTCCTTCCACTAAGGGCATTACACATTAGACACCCTCATCCTTGTCTGCCCATAAATCCCACAAGTGATCTGGCACTCAGTCTGGAGTAGGTTTTGCATTTGGAGCCAGCAACCTGAACCAGGGGCCTCTGTAAATGAGAAAGGGAATCTGCTAATGAGTTATCAATGCCTGGTACGTGTTGCACCTTCACTGTAACTTTTAGTGTTAAGAACTTAAAAGTGAAATGCCTCATCATTCTGCCTAACACTCCTTTATCCTGTAGTTGATTGTTCACTATATGTACTAAGCTGCAGTTATCAGAAAGAAGCCAAACCACCCTACCTTTCATCTGCTCTCCCCATGTTTCCAAGGACACTATCCCTGGAAAAAGTTCAATCTGTGCGATTGAAAGGCATAACCAACCTTTAACTTGACTCAGCCATACTACACTGATCCACTCTCCTTTTAAATAAGTCTCCAAACCACTTCCCCCTGCATTATCTGTAAACTCTTGAAATGGAGGTTCAGTGTCTCTCTCCTGCCATATTGGTACTCCCTTGTAATCTGCTAGAAAACTCAGCCATATTCCTAAACCCTGTTTCATTCCTTGTGAAACCTTAATCTGGTGGTGCAGCTTTGTGCAACTGGACCCTTTGGCAGACAGCTGCCTTATAAATGAATGCCCCACTGGGATTACTCAGCATGCAAAGTTCATCAACCCTACTAGCTCTTGCAATTGCTTGACCATGATCTTATTCTGACCTAACACTTGACTTAAAGCTAAACATAACTTTTGTACCTTGTCTAGAAGACTACACTGACAATTCAAGCTATCAATATCTACACCCAAAAACGCTAATCTGTTTGTCGGGCCCTCTGCTTTGTCCAGTGCTAATGGTACCCCTAGCTCTTTAATATTTGATTAAATGTATCTACAGTTCACTGATGTTCTCATATGTCTTTCTTCCCCACAAATAAAAAAAAAATCCAAGTAATGAACAATGTTGACCTCCCCTAACCTGTGTGCCACTAACCAATGCAAAAAGGTACTAAACTTTTCAAATGTAGCACAAGCAATCAGACAACCCATTGGCATGCCCTTATCCATGTAATATTGACCTTCAAAAACTAAGCCTAACCACCCATGCTGTTTAGTAGCAATGTGTAAAAGTCTAAATATGACTCTATATCTGCATTTGCCATAAGGGCCCCTCTCCCCTTCTCGTTCACCTTCCTAAGAGCTTCATCAAATGAAGCAGAATGCGTCAAAGTCCCTTCACCATTTTATAATCATTTATAGATTTCTACTCCAGATATGTCAGGTTATGAATGAGATGAAGTTCACCTGGTTTCTTTCTGGGGACTACGCCTATAGTTGAAACCTTGAATGCTCTTTTGTGTGGGTGAGGAAACGGGCCTGCCAATCTGCCCTCTTCTGGTTCCTTATTTAACTTTGCCTTAACTATATCCATATGTTCTCTTCCAGACTTCAAGTTCTTAATAATACCCCATTAAGTTCTTAATAATACCACCTTGTTTCCTACTTTTTTTTGCTATCCTAAACCCCACGGTAAACCCTTCCTCTAGCAATGCCACCACCTCTCTATCTGGATACACCTTGAACCATTCCCTTAAAATATCCTCTCTTACTGGAGAATCTTAGAGGTAACATCTGAGAATGGTACCTCTCCTCTGATTCCAAGGATATTAATATTCTTGTGGACAGGTTATATTCCAAGTTCACTCCAGCAACCATTCCCCCATTCCCTCCATTACCCCTTTCCACCCCTCCTCCTGAGATTAATTTGGATCACAACCTTTTCACACTTTCCAAAATAAAAAAAAACACTACTTTCACAGTTTTTTGAGAATATCCCTGAATGTCTCTGAGAAGTGTAACATCCTACCTTGCAAAATCCCTCCACCAACTCTTCATCCTAAGTCTTTCCACTGGTTATGTCACTGATGCGTGGATAATGGCAGGTCTAGTACCCTTACATAAAAGTAGTCCCTCTACAGACCGAAAATTAAAGGTTTATTAGTCTCACAAGTATGACTTACAAGGCAATGGAGTGTATTACAGCTGAACTAATCAATATTGATATAGCACTGTGCTCTTCCATCCCTGGATACATACCAGTTCAGCTTTATAAAATGGCAGATCATGACTGCTCAATCTGGTTGAATTCTTTGAAATTGTTACTAAGGCTGCAGATAATGGGCATACATGCAATACTAAGAAAAACCAAAAATGTGGATCTGGGCAGGCAGTAAAAAACACAATTTATTAAAATTCGCTTGTAAAATTCAAACTTCACAAACGTAGAGAATAAGCATTTTCGTTTGTAGCTATGACAAACTTCCTCTGATAAGTAGTACATAATTTCCTTTTAGTTTAAAACATTTGCAAATACAAGCAGCATTCCTATTTGTCCATCTCCCTGTTCTTTAAAAAAAAAGATTTTGACACTAAGAATTATACTTCGGAAATTTTTCGTAAGGACACTTACAGTAATAGCCTGCTACACTGTGACAGTAGTCACCCACATGCACAAAAGAGGGCTGTAATAAAGGGACAATTTGTGAGAGCAGCTAGAATGGTTAGTAGATGGGACAGCTTTCTAAAAGAATGTCATTTATTAAAAACTATGTTCTCACATAGAGGGTATCCCACCTTGTTCATAGATGAAGTCATGAATGAGGTTATTACTAAAAGAGAAAATGGACACTTTAAACCACTTCTAGCAGATACAATCTCTCTATTGGATAGTGACCAGGGGACTTCAATATTTATGGGCAATGTGAATGTCCCGCAAACAGGGGGCAATAATTTTGCTAATAATACTGTCAGTAATTTTAATAAGTCTAATAACAACAAATGGGATAAAATTTCACTTGTAGCTTTATTATTACTTTTAATTCTGATAGTCATTTTATTAGAAAACCCCCAAACAATGAGCAACACTGGAACAAAATCAAATGGACTGAACGTGAATTACTGCTCGTACGACAAGGATGTAGAAAAGGTTTATTCAATCCAAACACAGCAACAACTCCTAGTTAAGCGCTTTCGACTGTGCAACAGTCTTCATCAGAACATTTAACAATAGTAACAATTTCATTTATATACTCTTCTCCTAATAGCTTAATAATATAATTGATTTAAAAAGTCCGCCAAAAAAATTAAAGAAACATTTCATAAAATTCTCATATGGTGTAAACATTTCACTATGTGTTTTAAATATATAATATACTACTAAGTAAATACCCTACACTAAAAATTACATATAAGAACACTTTAAAATGTATACATATGAATATAAATATATGAATAATAATAATAATAAATACTTATAATAATGTAAAATGAATATTTATATTCCAAGTACAAGGCTAACATCACTAAAATGTATATGTACAAAATGTATATATATGAACAATGATAATAACTATTAAAAAATGATTACTACTACGCTACTACCTATGAGGGTACTGTCATCCAAAATTCAAATGGATACACTATCTGTAATCTACTTATGCTAGGGCAAGAAAAGGTTTGATACTAATAAAATCATTTAAACCCGGTATTCTTGTAGAATCAGTTAAAATTTGCCATTTACTCTCATATTGTGCTAGTTTTATTTTCCAATTTCCTCCATAAGGTACATAAGTCGCTTGGTCAATTATTGAAAATATGAAGCTATGGTCTCCACCCTTTTCTAAAATATGCCTGTATAACGCATTTTTAGTATCACATTTACGTATTTTGTATAGATGTTCGTATATACGCTTTTTCAGCTGTCTTTCTGTCTTCCCTATGTAATGTGCATTGCATTTTATGCATATAGCAATATAGACCACCTGCTTCGTATTACAATTTCCTGTCCTACATTTAATGGTAGTGTGACAAATATCATCCAACTTAATAACCTTCGCAGGGTTTATGTGTTTACATTGTTGGCATCTTCCACATTTAGATGTACCTTTAAATGTGTCACTTACTTGCTTATTACAGCTAGCTCTTTCCAATAAATTTTTCATATTAGGGGCTGTCTTATATACACATTTTGGTTTTGCTCCCAATATTTGTTCTACGTCCATTATTGTTAACGTCTTCCAATATCTTTCTAAAATTTCTCTTATAATATATATATTAGGAGTATATGTAAGTATGCATACCCTTCCATTAAAATCTTTTTCTAAACATCTCTGTTTATCCGTTTTATAACATCCCAATAAGGGTTTGTATTTAATTCCCCATTCCTTATGTACATAGCTGATGACATCCAAGACCATCTTTTCAGGGTAGGCTCTACACATAAACAAATCTTTGATGACATTGAGTTCATTCTCCAAAATATGTTTATTAGATGACATTCTCGCTGCACGTATGCATTGCCCTTTGATCACATTTTTAAATACGTATGGGGGGTGGTTGCTACTATAATGAACATAATCATTCGAGAATGTAGGTTTTCTATAAATTCTCGATGTAAAACCTTGCCCATCATGGCTCAATAATATATCCAAGTATGAAATTTCCTTGAAGCTATAGTCATATGTAAATTTTAAAAAATCTACAGTATTATTCAAAAATTCCATGAATTTATGTAGTCTATCCACCGATGCATTCCACAATATAAAAATGTCATCCAAATATCTGACATAATATGCAATATCTTGAAAAAATTCGCTCTTAAACACATATTCGGATTCCCAATCCGCCATCACCAAGTTCGCGAAAATGGGAGCGCAAGCTGCTCCCATGGCCACTCCCTTGGTCTGTCTGAAATACTCCCCTTGGAATAAAATGTAATTGTAGTCAAGAACTAGTGACATCATATCACATATTAAACAAATTTTGTCCCATGAAAAATCTGTATACTTTTTCAGACTCCTCTCAAAACATTCTAAGCCCGCCTCTTTCGGAATGCTGGAAATAAATCAATAACATCAACAGTGAGATATATCAAATTTGGACTCCATTTATCATCAGTAATTTCACCCAAAAACCTCCATGAGTCCTTCATTATATGGGGAATGTTATCGTAAACTTTCTTAAGCCATCTATCAATCAATTTGCCAATATTAAAAGTTTTAGACCTAGATCCTGACACAATAGTTCGAAAAGGCGGATGTTCGATAGATTTATGCACTTTAGGTATGCCAACCATCTTTGCCAACACCGGGTAGTCTATTTTCAAAAAAGAGTATGTATCATTTGATAATCTATTACCAATAAGATATTCTTCAATTATTAAATCAATACGCTTATGTCCTATATTAATTTGGTTCAGTGAAATATTTTCGTAATTCCCTGAATCATATAATAGGTTGTGTAAATCTTGATAATATTCATCAGTATAAAAAATCACAGCCCCACCTCCTTTATCGGGTTTCATTACCCTTATTTCTCTATTACATAAAATGTCCGATAAACTTTTTCTTTCCATCGGTGTAAGATTGTCTTGTATATTACTCCCATAGGTTTTCATCTTACTATGTGTCCAATATATATCATTACAAACTAGTTGTTCAAAATTATGCACATGTGGATTAGAATTAGGTATATAGGTGCTTTTTTTAGTAAGATCCGTGCCAGCTATCCCCTTTTTTTTCTATGTCGTTTTCCTTATTTTTGTTAAATTGTAGAGCTAAATTGAGCTTCCTGCAGTACATTTTGATTTCCTTAATATTATCCACCAAATTCCATCCAACCATGGATATAAACTTCATTCCTTTACTTAAAAGTTTGGCACATGTGGTATCAATCTCAATTTCTGTATAATTAAACACCTTAAAACCTTCATATAGAATAATTTTAGGTCTTTCTAAACCTATGTTTTCACATACCCCACTCAGGCAGTTAGTATCTGTCTTTGCTTTATTACTTGAATATTTGCCTTCCACAGGCTTGGCAACTATACTGACTGAGGGGCTACTTAGTTTTGCCTTAACAGATAAATTTACGTCCTGTACCATTGTTTCTATACATTTCGTGCTGGGTAGAATCTCCCTCCCTGAAAATTTTCATCCCTAAAAGAATTCCTAGATTGTTTCCTCTTTGACTGGTACTTCTTATGTACTTCCGGAGCCCTATAACTCGGCCAAACGTATGCCCTATCATTCTTATATGCCTCTAGGTCACGTGTCATTTTTCTATTTTTCCTTTCCACTATAGTATGCACATTATTATCTGCATTGGTATATTGCTTCATATACAGCTCTTTCCAATATTCATAATCCTTATGTTTAATGATAATACTATTCATATGTTCCAATTCATCTGCTAGTTTAATTAATTTTTCATCCTGGTATCTTATTAATAATTTTATATAAGCATATCCACAACCATCAAATAATTCATTAAAATCCTTAACAACATCAGTTGTATAAGTAATACCCAATGGTAGCTTAAAAAACCTTAGGCCTTTGGGTACTATTTTTAACTTAAGACATTTGGATAAATAGTTACAATCAATTTTTGTATTCTTAAATGCAACTAGTTTTTTACCAAAGTCAAAAATTAATTCCTTCAGTGATGTATATGTGCATTCTTTATTTGAACCTTTATCCTTAGCATTTCCCACATCCACCTCAAAGAAATCCTGACTATCACCTAAAAACTGTTCAATCATACATGCTTCATTAAACATTTTTCCATTACATTTCATTCTAGTTGCATTATAATCTTGATCAACTAATTTACCACTGTAATGACTTTTACAAGGGCTAGAAACCACTTGTACTATAGAATGTGCAACAGTACCTTTTTTGTCCAAAATGTTCTTTGACTTGTTATTAACATATTTCTTCACAGGAAGAGTTTCTTTAGGACGAGCCCCTGCATATTGTTTGTCCGCTAGTACCTTACAAAAACTGAAATCAAACATAAAATCCTGTTCCATGGTATTACCAGGGCGTTCGCTAAGTAGTTGCTCATCTTCCTGTTGAAATAAATCCAGTCCCGTAATGCTATCCACTTTACGCCCCTCAGATATATCTATGTTGGTGTTAGTATCAAAGTTATTATCAAAGACACCGTCCGTGTCTCGTAAAGCTCCTGGAAACCCACAATCTGGTGTGCAAACGTTACCACATACGTGTGGTTTGAAAATGGGACTGCGCGCCTGCGCATTCGATCCCTTACGTACGCTGATGACGTCAGCTTCTTCCTCCGAGCGTACAGGAACATTTTGAGGAAGCAAAACCTCCGAGGATCCACGAGACTCTACTCCTTCATTATTATTAGTTACTAGATTGGTAACTAATGCAAGTAATCTATGCACTTCACCCTGAAGTGCTGTTAAATCCGCTCTCAGTTCATTGAAGTCATCCTTCGACAATGAAGCAGTGGGGGAATTCATCCTTTCAGCCATCCAAATAATAACTTAGAATCACCAAACAATGAGCAACACTGGAACAAAATCAGATGGACTGAACGTGAATTACTGCTCGTACGACAAGGATGTAGAAAAGGTTTATTCAATCCAAACACAGCAACAAATCCTAGTTAAGCGCTTTCGACTGTGCAACAGTCTTCATCAGAACATTTAACAATAGTAACAATTTCATTTATATACTCTTCTCCTAATAGCTTAATAATATAATTGATTTAAAAAGTCCGCCAAAAAAATTAAAGAAACATTTCATAAAATTCTCATATGGTGTATCATTTTATTAGAAAAATTTTATATAAAAACTGTTCCCTTTTAATGAATGACTCTTTATTGGGGAATAAAATTGACAATACTCCCTCTATTGTTTACAAGAAGGGATACATTAAGAAATGTTTTGAGATAACTACTACTATCAAAACAAAGGGTTATAGGTACGTGTGGTGTAAATTTTGTAATTTTATTTTAGAAACCAGTACAATTTCTATCAATAACCACAGTATTAGAATATTGGGAAAATGTAATTGTCATACTGTGAAAGTAGTTTACTGTGCTCTGTGTACCCACTGCACTTGTTTCTATGTTGGGAAAACAGAGCAAAAATTAAAAGACCGTATGAACGAACATATTAGAGCTATTAGAGATGACATTGAAACAAATGCATTGGCAAAACATACCTTCTTAAATCCTACACATTCATTTAAATTTTTTTTTTGTCTTAGATACCTTAAAAAGTAGTAGTAGGGGTGGAACCTGACAAATCATCCTAGAGAAAATGGAGTTAGAATGGCAATTCTCCTGAGTGCACATTCTTGGCCAGGGTTGAATGGATCGCTATCCTTAGGTAGTGTTTTGAAATTAAAAGCTCTAGAATGATGATTTGTTGATGCTTTATGAATTTTCATTATTGAATGCATCATTGCATAATTTCTCTTGTTATATTGACATACTTGATTTATAATATATAAATAGTGCTTAGGATTTATTTATGTTATTTATTAAACTTATATGAATTTCTGCTTTGTTTTATTGCTTGAGTTTGTATATAAAAGTGAGAGGGGGGTGTGTCATCTTGACTTGATTGCAGGACAAATAGGAATGCTGCTTGTATTTGCGAGTGATTTTAAACTAAAAGGAAATTATGTACTACTTATCAGAGGAAGTTTGTCATAGCTACAAACGAAAGTGCTTATTCTCTACGTTTGTGAAGTTTGAATTTTACCAGCGTATTTTAATAAATTGTGTTTTTTACTGCGTGCCCGGATCCACATTTTTGGTTTTTCTTGGTTTTATACAGGCAATACTGTTTGACATGGCCTTTGACACAATCTAATATACTGGAATTCTTGAAAAACCTTCCCAACTCAATATAATCCATATAAAGTTCACTGGATTCGTAATTAGTGGTCTGACAGAACCCGTACTGTTACCACCAAGGATATTTATTCCAGTAATAAAAATGTCATGAGTGGTGTTCCTCATGACGAGTCTGGTAATAGATATCATCTGAATTTAATGTCTCTGGGTAGAAGACTCACACTTTCCCTTTTATTGACTATGCTAAAGTTTCATTATCATTCACTTCTTTTAATCTTACTTATTGTACATCATCTCAGAAAAGAGAGTGACATTAACTGATGCATAGTTATTAACAGAATAGGTCACACACTGCTTGCTGATAATCAACAGTGATGTTCTGCTAAGAATCAACACTGGCAGATACTCAGCCATCACTGGATCCTTTGACTTTCCACCTCCTTTCCTTGATATTTTCATGTCCTGCTAGGGCAAAATTTCAATCTGCTCCTAAGGTTGCCAGTCCCAGATAGCTCCAACCCATTTAAGGTAAGGTGCTTCTCTCTGATAAAGTAAAATCTTCTGAGTAGTGGATCTGTGTGTGTGTGTGTGTGTGTGTGTGTGTGTGTGTGTGTGTGTGTGTGTGTGTGTGTGTGTGTGTGTGTGTGTGTGCGTGTGTGTGTGCATTTGTGTGCATGTGTGTGCATGTGTGCTTACTGTCTTTGCTGCAATACTACTGAAAAATATTTTAATGTATATTACTTCTGTACAGTTTTTCACATTTTCCCCCTTTCTAAACTTCAGTCAAGCTTCTTGGGACACCCCAAAAATAGCTTGGATTGAAGGTGCACTCATTTTGATACACTAACATTTTAAGGGACGGTAATCTGTGCTAATTGTGATTTTTTCTACTACAGGCTTAACATTTTTGGAAAGTCAAACAACTATCCCTAAACATTAACTCACACCAACTGCATATGATACTTCCCTTGGCAGACATCTAAACTTGAAATATACATTTAGATCCCTCTCCCTATTGACTCAGTTCAGCTCTCATACTATGACATGAAGCATCTACCTGCAGTAGAACGTCTCTCTCTGTAATCTGTATTGTCAAGTATAGTGGGCCAACTCAAGGCCTTCATTAGCTTTCGGATGCCTGTTCACATGCTATTGTCCAAATAAACTTGTCCAACAGGTCAGCAGGTTCTTTCAGATAAGGACTGGGGGGGGGGCAGTTGTACTGTAGTGAGGGAGGCAAGTACAGCTGTGTAAATTGCACTTGACCATACAGTAGATGTTTGAATTCCTCACTGTTGTAGTAACCTTTAGGCTATATGGGTTATGTCTAGACCAAGATACAACAATCAGAGAGCTTCCAGAAGTTCTGGTCCCTCCTACACTTCCACTGTGACTGCTGACTGGGAAGATCGGCAGCCAGTGTGGGAAATCTTCAGAGCTTTCCTTCCCAAAAGTTAGGAAGTAATGTACTGCTCCTGAACTAAACAAACAAGAAATAACTACCATACCATGTTCCAACAATAACTATATTTTATACAACAGTAGTGGGATGGAGGATGAGTGTGGCTACTGCAGCATTAAGGAACTCAAACATCTATTGTTAGAGGAAAGTGCAACTTACATAGCTGTACTATGTTCATCATTCCCACTGCTACGTCTACCTTCGGGCTATATAGGCTGATTATCCAACCTAGGAGGAGGAGGAAGGATATGTATCCAGGAGCCCCTGGAGAATGGATCTAGCATAGCCAGTCCTGGATCTAGAAAAATAATCCAGTTTGCAATGCCTTGTAAAGATATGTACACAGGAACATGTAGATGCCTCTAGAGTCCATCACTTTCCAATATGGCACTGAAGATGACAAGGCCCTCATAGAGTGCCTTGATGTTTTCTGGAACTAACTGGTTTACCATGATGGGTATAACAAAAGATAATAGACAATGACAACCATCTGGAAATAGTCTGTTTTGACATGGCTTGTTTGGTTGCTTGGTCCCAGCATAAAAAAGTTGATGAGCTTTTCTAAAGGATTTGGTCCTGTCATGAAAGTACCTGAGCTGCCACTGCTAGTCCAGAGTATGTAGAAATCTTTCTCCTTAGTTCTGAGTGTCAGTACAGTTTACCAGGAGATTGACTGCCTAATTCAAAGTAAACTCTGAAACAGCCAACTCATTTACTCCAATGCAGCCCAGGAAGTTTGCACTGCAGTTTCCAATGGGCGGAGCCTAAACGTTTTGATATAATTAAATTGTGTCCTTACATTTCAAACAAATGTTCATACCTCTGGAACTATAGGGGTGATGAAAGAAATATAAATGGCAAACCCTTTAGCACAAACTATTTTTATAGTGGTAGTATTCTTTAGTTTCTAGGTCTTAAAACAAATTTTACAAATCACAGTAAACATAGTAACTATTATATTTATAATATTTTGTAAACAACTTATAATATCTCTGCAACCGATCAAGTTATACACATACTGTCAGCAACATGTTACTCATCTTGCTAAGAGTTTTCATATAAGGCTAAGCAGTTCTGCTGCTTTACTTGGTTGTTGAGATGTTTAGAAAAATGTGAAAATTATATCTATATAAAGTAATATCATAAAAACAACTGTTAATATTTATTTACCTGCAGTAGAAAGAAGTCAAATATTAATGCAGTTGAGTTTGCCATTGTGTAAACTTGTACACAGCATGGTTTTGGAATTATTGATATAAATATGAACAAGCAAATGTTGACACCTACAGGCATCAGTAGGAGTTAACTGCAAATGCACTTGGAGGCGTCACTCGGATGTAAAGAGGGATTTGTTGTTAATGACACCCTATCCCTATGGAAGACAAGACACCCGCCATAACAGCTTGCAACTTAGATACTTTTCTTGCAGGTGTCAAAGCAATGGGAAGAGCAGCTTTCCATGTAATGAACCTTAAATCTGCCTAATATGCAGGCTCAAATGGAAATGGTGTTAACTTTTCTAGTACAAAGTTAAGATTCAGGAAGAAGTAAACTGTTTGCTTGGAACATTGAAGAAAGTGGAGAATCCATGGCCAGACATGCTGAAATGGTCACAAGATGTACCCTGACAGAAGAGTAGGAAAGGCGAGAGGCTCGTAAGTCAAACAAATATTTGAGCACCTGTGTACTTAACAGCTGATTCGGCTCTGGTTACTGGCAAGGTGTGAACTAGAACAACTCGTCTACTTGCCAATATAACGCTTTCTAGTAGCAGGTGT
The DNA here is from genome assembly GCF_019279795.1 of Protopterus annectens. Lineage (NCBI taxonomy): Eukaryota > Metazoa > Chordata > Ceratodontiformes > Protopteridae > Protopterus > Protopterus annectens. The sequence continues at coordinate 824,255,794 of NC_056746.1, forward strand.
CCCTCCTCTTTGAGTACCTGCTGCACATCCTCTGAAAAGAAGTGCCTAAAATTTACTAGAATTGAATCATCCAGGCAGGTAGCTAAAGGTGTTTGAGACTGGGGTGTATCAAACTCCCCCTTTCTCATGTAAGTATGTCCAATTTGTGATGCAGCTTATGGTAAATACCCTTGGTCAATTCCATAAGAAGGGAGAACCAATATTGCCCAGGCCAAAATGCATCACCCATAATTACTTTTGAGGAGTCCTTCTGAATCTACAGCATTATCCTGGATATCAGTGGAGGGGTCAGACTTGTGTCCTCTTGCTTGGAGATGTACCACATCACTGTGGTGTTGTCTGTAATCACCTGGAAAAGTTCACGGATCATAGCTGATGAAGAGATTTTAAGCCATGAATCACAGCCAACAGCTCTTTAATTATGTGACTTGGTCTGTCTGAAGAATTCCACATGCCTTGCAACTTTACCTACACGGAAATAGCCCAAGTAACATCTGAGGTCTGTAATTACAGACTGACTTGGAGGTTGAGGAGAAAGTGGACAGCTGCATTTGCTTATCCTTGAAGTCTCTATCAGTGTTGTTACTTTTTTTACAAAGCCCAATACAGCTGAAAATCCAGAGTATGCAGGTTTTGGTCCATGTCTTATATCAATACCACTGAATTTTCTTCGTGTATAAGTTTATTCTGTCAGGAGGAATCATGAAACTCATAGATGTCATGAATTCCATAATCTGAGAAAACCTCTGGCTGAAGTCTGGAACTAAGTTGAGAAGCTCAGGAAGGTACCCAGTTAAAAATCCACCTTCTCTTGCATAAAAAAAGTCTTTTGCTGCAGAATGTCTATAAAACACCGTAAAAGACAATACTGGGAGACAGGGTCAAGGAGGATATTTGAATGTTTATCTGGAATCCCAGATTGGTCAGAAGAGAAGAATACCATGTTAAGTACTCCTGACATCTGTAATAAAACTCTGCAAAGATAAGTAAGTGGTTTTAACAAGGAAAAAAGGAGAGATATTCAATTTGCAATGAGGTATGACTACAGCTATGTACTTTGAAAACACCCTTTTAGCAGTAAATAACGCACAGGGTAATGCAGATAATTAATACTGTGACCCAGAAACAGAAAATCTGAAAAAATGCTTGAAGCATTGGTTATAGGTTTATTGTTATCATAAAGTTTAGACATGTAACACAGTCTGTAGGGTCAACATTTTGAAATTTGAAACTTCCACATGAATATGTAGGAAGGTAAAATCTAGAAGTGGTCTCCAAGAAGACTTTTATTATCCCCCAGAAACATTCTGGAATATAAGCCTTTGCCCCTTTAATTTAATGGCACTGGTCTATGACCCATAGGGTGAGCAGGTGCAGAAGAACCCAAGTAAAAAAATTCTGTTTGGTTCGGATGGTGGAGAGGACCTCCCCTGCAGGGAGGTTTTTGTATCCAGTGCATGCTATATCCCTTCTAAACCATCTTTAATGTTCATAAAGCTTTCAGAATCTGTTCTCAAAGTGGAATGTACAGAGTGAATTTTTAGGACAAGTTTTGAGGACTGGGGCAGGAAGGGATAGGGATGGAGAGAATGATGGCATAGTTATTCTGAAGCTGTACACTGTCCCTTATTAGCATAAGAGTCTTATTTGTTATTGATCCCCTCCTGTCATTTATTTTTGTTACCCTGTTTCCCTTGTGAAAGCAGAGATTGCGACATGAAAGAGGATCAGGCAGATTTCTAAGGAGGGTCTAAAACAACTTAGAATCTCCCTGAATTTTTTTTCTTTTATTATTAAATTGTTTGAAGGCTTAAATAGCAGATGGGTTAAATAACTGAATTCAAAATTTAACTCTGTTTGGATCTGGCATAATGGTTACAGTCTTCTCTTCACAGACACAATGTATAGCATTTGAGTATAACCTTGGGTTGTTGGCTAAGCTTAAAATAGTTCTTCAGGGCTATTAGCCAAGTACTTACCTGAAACCTCATCAAAAAAAAAAAGTTTTGGCTATATATCCAGGCATACTGCCTCAAAACAGTAGGAGAAGAAGAGGTCCCAGATACAATATCTGTACAATCACACATTTTTTAGAGCATGTTTAGATGCTTCAGACATGCTGGAAATAATGGAATTGAGAGGGGCACAACTTTTCAGGAAAAGAGTGATAGGTAGATTTCTCAAATCATCTGTACAAAAGAAAAGAAACATCCAATACTCGAAGTTTCAAAACCTCGAACCTCTGAATAACCAAAAAACCAGAGCACCAAAGTTTTGAAGTCTCGAAAAAAAAAAAAAAACACTCAAAATGTGAAAAGTATTCATTTCACATTTTTGCAGGGGGCTAGCACCCCTGCACCCCCCACATCACCGGCTACTTACTTACAGCAACTCTGAGATAGCACTACAATGAAAAAGGTAAATTTCCCATTCCGCACTGTACGGTGATCTCCACTGAAGAGATTTGAGAGTTCAGAATTTCAATTCTCTGGTGTTCGTTATTCAAAGGTTCAAGGTTTTGAAATTTTGAGTATCTAAAGTGAACCTATATATATACATACATATATATATATATATATATATATATATATATATATATATATATAAAATAATCATACATATATAATCATATATTTTATTTATTTATTTATTTTACATTTGTTGACCGGGCTAGTCTAACTGGATATATGTCCATTTTCAGTACAGGCCCTGGGAGAAAAGCTCCAAAAGGTACAATAGTATCATGACTTACAATATATGCAATAGCAGGAAGTTACATTAAATAAATGTAGAACAAGTATAAAAATGTGTACAGAGTTGGCTAGAGAAGAATAAAAAACACAAAACTTAAGATGATATATCATACAAAAGACAAATAAGCAAGATTTGTTAATTTTACATCAGATGGCAGGTTACAGGTATACAAACTTATGCTTACAGCAAGGTAGAGGATGTTTTAGAGTAAGTAACACTATGACAGAGCTGAGACGAACTCTACTTTAGTACATAGGTAGTGGTTATTATTCAAGTCATCACTAGTAGACAATGTAGGACAGAAATAGAGGAGAAATAAAGGGAGTGGGAGATAGGGAAAAAAGAGAAAAAAAAGTTAGATGTTAGTCAGGGTTAGAGCAGGGACATAGCCAGTGTGTTTTGAGGTGTTCCTTAAGATATTTTTTGAAGAGCAGTGTGGAAGAAAGAGAATAGAGCTGATTAGGAAGCTGGCTCCAGGTTTTCCCACTGTGTTTGAGAATAATGAGTCTCCAGCCTTGTTGTTAGATTTGGTAGTGGAAACTAGAACCTTATTAGATGAGCATAGTGTTGCCAAGTTTTTGTATGGAGTAATTAGGTTGGTGAGGATTGGAGTATTCATAGGGTGGTAGAGAATCTTTTGGGTGATAGTAAGTTGTTGATATAGAAGTTGGTTTTGTAGTTCTAACCATCTCAGCTGTCTAAGGTTGTGACAGTGATGGGTTCTAAAAGGGGAGCCTGTGGTGAATCTGGCAATGTTATTATAGCTGGTTGCAAGTTTGCTCAGGTTACTTTTAAATAGATTGGTATAAATGGCAGAGGCATAAACCAGGGTAGAGATAAGGTGGATCTGGGCAATGGTAGTTCTGGCTAATGGAGTAAGAACGGTTTTGATTCTGTAAAGGGAGCCTAGTTTTCTGTTGACTGATTTTATAGTAGCATTAATATGATCATCAAAGTTAAGGTGAATGGTCTATAGTAATTCCCAGGAGACGGGTTGTAGAGTCTGGGGATATGGTAGTTCCATTATTCGAGATTACTGTGAAGTGAAATTGTGGAGACTTTTGGTAGGAGTAAAAAGCAATAGTTTCATTTTTTTGGGGTTCAGGAGGAGGCAATGCTGCATAAACTAATTTTCAACATTATTAAATACTGTTTGGGTGAGGGACTGGAGTGAGGAAATGGAAATAGCAGAAAAGATTAAGGTAGAATCATCTGCATAATGTATGCAGGTGGCTTGTGGTATGTTAGCATTGAGAAAATTGATAAAGATAGATAAGAAAAGGGAACCTAATATACAGCCTTGGGATACTCCAATGTTAACAGGGAGGGGTGTCGATAAGTTGTTATCCCAGAGAACAGCTTGTTGTCTGTTATCTAAATAGGATTTAAACCAGAGTATTGCCTGTGGGTCAAGCGCAAGGGCTGTTAGTGTATCAATAAGTGGGTGATGGTTAACCATGTCAAAAGCTTTTGACAGGTCAATAAATACTGCTGAGGAAAGAGAGTTATTATTGCGATTTTTGTTTATACAGTCAGAAAAGGATAGCAAAGCTGTGGTTGTACTGTGGTAGGGCCTAAAACCATGCTGACAGTTAGCAAGTAAGTTATTAGAAAGAAGGTGGAAGAGTAGCTGACGGTGGATACATTTTTCCATTATTTTTGCTATTGGGGAGAGTAAGGCTATTGGTCGAAAGTTAGAAAGTTCAGTAGAAGAGCCACCTTTATGCAGAGGGATGATGTGCGAGATTTTCAGGATAGAGGGAATTGTTCCTTCTATAATTGTTCTGTTTATAAGGATGGATATGAGACAGGCAATGGCTTTAGATGCTATTTGTAGGTATTTAGCTGGTAGACGGTCAGCTGAGGGGGTGCATGGTTTGAGCTTTTGAAGGCGAGAGCAGATGAGGGATGTAAGTACAGGTTGTAGATGAAAGGAAGGAGTTGTCCTATTAATGTTGCCTGATAGGCTAGTGCTAACAGTGGGTAGTGTATTGGCTAGATTTTGAATTGCTTCAGTGAAGTAGTTGTTGAAGGCATCAGCAATTTGCTTAGAGATTTTCTGGGTAGTACCTGATGGGGTGGGTGTTTTAGAGTGCCCTGGCTGAAGCAATTTGTTAATGCCTGACCAGAACTTTTGCGGTTTATGCTGGTGGGTTTGTAGTAGGTGATGGTAGAAGTTCTTTTTGTCAAGCAGAATTTCCTTTTTGGTAGAGTTTCATAACTGTTTAAAGTACAGATGGTCTGCTGGGTTTTTTGAAGCTCTCCATTTGGCCCATTTTTTATTATGTAGGAGGACCTTTTGCCTAGTTTCTTTATTCAGCCATGCAGCAACTTTGGTCCTAATACAGGAAGAGCGCGAGGGGGCAGGGTAATCAAGAATTTGTAGTAATTTAGTATTGAAGTAAGACACAGCTTCTTCCAGCTGAAGATGATATAGAGGTGACCAGTCATGTGCCTTAAGTTCATTTTGGAAGGTCTCTGGATTAAAGTGTTTTTTAGAGCATGAGGTTTCGAAAATATTTGGATTGGGGTTATGGAGTTTTTGTTTAATTATGTAGGTTAGAGAGTGGTCACTAATATCATCTGGAAGGGTACCTGGTTTGTAAGTATTGGGGTGACTATTTGTAAGGATCCAGTCTAGTATGCTTTCTTTACTGCTTGGTTTGTGGATTCTAGTGGGGGTAGTTATAATTTGGGAAAAAACGTAAAGATTTATGTGGGTGGTAGGATTAGGGGAGTTGCAGGAAGCTCAGTCTATATTGAAATCACCTAGCACTATGGTTTCCTGAGGAAGGTGAGTAGAGAGGCAGCTGAGGATACTTTCAAGAGTATTACTATTATTTTCAGGGGGAAGGTAGGAGCAAATTATATAGATAGATTTACAGTTGTTGATTTGAAGTTTGACAGTAAGGATTTCTACATTAGTATTTGAGGGAAGGTATGTATTGAAAGTTGCAACTTGAAGTTCAAATTTATAGAGAATGGCTACACCCCACCCTTTTTGGTCTTCTGATCACATCTCAGAATGTTATATCCAGGAGGGGTAATTTCATGGTCCTGAGTAGTAGGTTTTAGCCAAGTTTCTGTAATACAGAGGATGTCAAATGAGTGTACCTCTAAGAGTGCATGAAGGTGGGTTATTTTATTGTTTATACTATGGATGTTGAGATGGGCTATCAGGAGAGAGTTTGAGAGTTTCCTAGGGGTATGGGTATTGGTTCTGTGGTTCTATGGTAATGTTATTAATGTGGCCGGGGTTTGGATGAATGTCACCACCCAACAGGGGGTGCTGTTGAGGTCTTTGTATAATCATTAGGAATTTATAATAGTTATTTAGGGCTTTCTTGTCTTGGAAGTAGATAATATGGGAGGATCTATGGTACTTTGGAAGTATATAGTTGGAAGTGGAAGTTACGTTTATGTAGTTGTGGGAGTATAATTGAGAAATTGATTGTGTTTCTAGGTGGGAAAGGTGAATTGTACTAAGTGACTAATGTTCATAGATGGTAAGAGTATATAGTATAGTTAGTGAAGCTAGAATAGTTGTTATAGGTTCATAGGTTCATAGGTTCATACTAGGCTATCTGCCCTAGGGCATTTATAAGCCTAGCCAGAATGTGTTTGGCTTTTGCCACCCATTTTAAATTTATTTTGCTATGCCCTTTTTCGAGGTTAGTATACTTTGCCTCTGTCTAACAGTGACACAGAAGTGATACCCGGGGTAAACCTACGATCTCCCATCCACTCATCAAGATTCCTCTTGAAGAGAGTCAATGAGGGACTCTGCCTAACCTGGACTGGGATTTTATTCCAGAGTGAAGGGAGCCTCATGAAGAGGTTCAAGTCTCTCGAGCGCGTAGCTCGATGGGATTTGGGTTTTCTGAGGTGCAGCATGTCCATTAATTCCGGGTTGGACATGGCTTTATACGTCAGGCACAGATCGCCTCTGAACAGGCAGTATGCCACTGAGTAGAGCTGGAGTTTCTTTAACCAGGCAGCATATGGCATTTGTTTGAGCCCTTTGATCCTCTTGGTGAGGTACTTTTGGGGTCTTTCCAGTTGCTGCAGGTGTCTGGTAAGGTACATCCCAAAAGGGGCATTGTACTCAATTATGGGCCTGATGAGGGATGAGTAAAGAGGCACAATGACCTCCCCTGATCTAGATGTGAATCCCTTCATGATTAGGTGGGCTATATAAAATGTTTTTCTAACCACTTTGGCCACATGGTTGTCAAATGAGAGATTGCTATCAACTTGGGTCCCCAGGTCCCTAATTACTTCTTCTGTACTTAATGGATTACCACCTGTGTGGTAATTTGTGGGCACTTTGTTTTGCCAAAGGGGATGACTATACACTTTTTGGCATTTAGCTTGAGGCCATGGCTCTGGCACCAGTTGTCTGTTTCTATGAGGCCCTTTTGGAGGATGCTTGTGTCGGCTGGAGAGTCGATTATGGCGCCCAGTTTGCAGTCATCTGCGAACTTGGTCAGCCACAGTCCTTCCGTGTTGGCCTGTACCTCCGAGAAATATATACCGAACAAGAGAGGTCCCAGGACTGAGCCTTGTGGGACACCACTTGTAACTGGTTTGGAGTCTGACATATCTCCAGCAATTCTAACCATGTGGGTTCTGTCCTTGAACCAGTTTGCAATCCATCTAGTGACATAGGGGTTTATATTTAAGCTGGTGAGCTTATCTGTAATGCCCGAGTGGGGTATTGTATCGAAGGCTTTTGCGAGGTCCAGGTAGGCTGTGTGGACCACCTTCCCCTTGTCAATGGCCTTGGTTATGAGTAGTAGGTGTATATAACTGGTCTTATGCATTTGGGCTATGAGGAGGAGAAGGATAAGAGATAGAGCTGGTTGAGGGAGAGAGTATGCTGTAGGATATAATATAGGTAGTGATAGGAGAGAAGGATAGAATAGTAGTTTGTATGTTATTAGCAAATAAAGTTGGGGTGGAGAAGGCTGAAAGAGTTCAGATAGGTGTAATGTAGCTGTAAGCAGTAGTAGGAAGTGGAGGTGTGGTAGATAATAAGAAGGTGTTAGTGGTTGGGTGATGGGGAAGGGGAGTGGTTAAAGAACTATAAGGTT
>NC_056746.1:824266140-824283640 GCF_019279795.1 Protopterus annectens
AAAGTAAAGAAAGCAATTGTGCATGTGTGTGCTCATGTTTTTGAAAGTGAACAAAGCAATTGTGCATGTGTGTGTGTGTGTGTGTGTGTGTGTGTGTGTGTGTATATACGTGAGTATGTGTGGCTCTCATTATATTAAATACTTACATGTGTATTAGTTCTGTATAGACATGTCACACTTAAAAATATTTACATGTGTAATAGTTCTGTATAGAGGGTGACCGCGGTGGAGCAGCGGTTAGTGTTGCCATCTCACAGCAAGATGTTCTTCGGTTCGATGCTCAGCTGGGGTGCCTTCTGTGTGGAGTCTGCATGTCTTCCCTGCGGTCACATGGGTTTCCTCCATGTGCTCCGGTTTCCTCTTACATTCCAAAGACATGCTGCAGATGGACTGGACACTGTAAATTGGTCTAAGTGTGAGTGTTTGCCTTTTGTGGAACGTTGGGTGCTGAGCTGGCAACTCGACAGTGTAAAACTCCATTGTCAATTGTTTTGTGGACCATTGTTCTGCTGTGGTGACCCATAACAGGAAAAGACAGAAGGGGAAGAAGAAGATTAGTTCTGTACAGACTTTCCACATTTAAAAATATTTACACGTGTATTAGTTTTGTATAGACTTTTGACATTTAAAAATATTTACGTGTATTAGGTCTGTATAGACTTTTCACATTAAAAATATTTACATGAGTATTTGTTCTGTACAGACTTTCCACATTTAAGAATTTTTACATGTGTATTAGTTCTGTATAGACTTTTCACATTTTAAAATATTTACATGTTTTAGTTCTGTATAGACTTTTCACATTTAAAAATATTTACATGTGTATTATAGGTTCATAGGTTCATAGGTTTATACTAGGCTATCTGCCCTAAGGCATTTATAAGCCTAGCCCAAAGTTTTGTGGCTTACGCCACCCCTTATATGAAAAAATACTGTGCCCATTAGTTTGTTGTGCCTCTGTCCAGCAGTGATACAGAGATGATTCCCGGGGTAACCCTACGATCTCCCATCCACAGGTCAAGATTTCTCTTGAACAGAGCCAGCGAGGTGCTCTGCCTCACATGGACCGGGATTTTATTCCACAGCATAAGGAGTCTCTGAGTGATAAATCTATCCCTCCAGCATGTCCTATTTATATCCGTGCTAAGGATTAAGTCGCTTGCTCTACTGGTTTTGGTGGATTTGGATTTTTTGAGGTGGAGCATGTCCATTAATTCCGGGTTGGACATGACCTTGTATGTCAGGCACATGTCACCTCTGAGCAGACGGTATGCGACTGAATAGAGCTGGAGTTTCTTCAATCTGGCAGCATATGACAGATTTTGGAGTCCCTTTATCCTTTTGGTGAGGAACTTTTGGGGTCTCTCCAATTGCTGCAGATGTCGGGTGATACATCCCGAATGGGGCATTGTACTCGATAATTGGTCTGATAAGTGAAGAGTACAGGGGAACAATGACCTCACTAGATCTGGATGTGAATCCCTTCATGATCAGGTGGGCAATGTAGAAGGTCTTTCTAACCACTTTAGCAACGTGAGTGTCAAAAGAAAGGCCACTGTCAACCTGGGTCCCCAGGTCCCTGATAACCTCTTCTGTGCTTAGTGGATTGCCACCTATATGGTAGCTTGGGGTTACCTTGTTTTTCCCGAAGGGTATGACTATACATTTTTGGCATTTAACTTCAGGCCATGGCTCTGGCACCAGCTATCTGTTTCCGTGAGTCCCTTTTGAAGGATATCCGTGTCCGATGCACTTTCCACTATGGCCCAGTTTGCAGTCGTCTGCAAACTTTGTCAGCCAAAGTCCTCCCATGTTGGCCTGTACTTCTGAGAAGTAGATGCCGAACAATAGGGGGCCAAGGACCGAGCCCTGTGGGACACCACTTGTGACCGGTTTGGAGTCTGACATAGCGCCAGCAACTCTAACCCTGTGGGTTCTGTCCTTAAGCCAGTTTGCAACCCATCTTGTGACATATGGGTTTACATTTAAGCTGGTAAGTTTTTCTACAATACCCGAGTGGGGTATTGTGTCGAAAGTCTTTGCAAGGTCAAGGTAGGCTGTATGGACTGCCTTTCCCTCATCAAAGGCCTTGGTGACTGTTTCGAAGAAGTCGACCAAGTTCAAAAGGCATGATCTGCCCTTGACAAAGCCAAACTGGGTCGGGTCCAAAGTCTGCAAGTCCCCTATATCTTTGTTTATGAGCTCCATTATGATCCTCTCCATAGCTTTGCAGACTAGAGTTGTTAAGCTTATGGGGCGGTAATTACCAGGGTCCATAGAGGCACTGCCTTTGTGGAGTGGGACCACAGTTGCCGTACGCCACTCCTTGGGCACGTATCCTGTGGTAAGGCTGAGATTAAACAGCTGCCTTATGTGCAGGTTTAATTCCTCATTTAGCTTGTGTAGCACACAGCCGGGGACACCATCCGGTCCCATTGATGCTGTGTTTTTAACTTTAGAGAGAGCAGCTTTCACCTGCGCATTTGAGATGTCTGGGAGGCTACACTCCGCTGGGATAGTTATCTCTCCTTTAGGGGGGGGAGAGGGGGGTGAATTTTGCACTGAAACTGTCTGCCAGTATGTTGGCAATGTCTGTGGGTTCAGTGATTTTTGTATCATTTGGACTAATTCTGAGCATATCTGGGAGTTTCCACCCAGGTTCCTAACATAGCTGAAAAAGGCCTTATGATTGTCCTTTGAATCCATGGCAATTTTTCTCTCAAAATTGGCCTTAGTTGATTTTATGAGTGCTCGTATTTTTTTACTAATAATGATCAGGGGTGACTTCCCTTTTATGGATTTTGTTCTATCATGTAATAGCTTTCTCCTCTTATTGTAAAGTTTGTTAATGGCTGGGGTCCACCAGACTGGACGTTTGCCCTTTGTGGAAAGAGTCTTGGTTCTATTTGGGATTGCCTGATCCATGCAGTCCTGGAGGTGTTCATAGAAGGCATTTGTAAGGGCTTCCGCAGCTTGGGTTGTGGTTTCCACTGGCTCAGGGGCCTTGAAGGATACCACACCAGTCTTGAGTAGTGTGAAGTTTGTTTAGAGAAGTTCTTCACTGTGGTCTTTTTTGTTTGGGGTGGGGGCGGGATGTGGATTTCCAGTGAGATTAGTTTATGATCATATCTCACCAATGAGGGATATACATCCGGTGTGGAGCATTTTGTCCTCATGTTTGTGATAATGAGATCTAGTATATTTTCTCCTCTCGTGGGAACAGTAACTAGCTGTTCCATGGCATTTGAATTTATGAACTCCAGGAACCATTGGGCTAGAAAGTTAGGGCTTGAGTAATGTTCCCAGTCTATATTCGGGTAGTTGAAGTCACCCAATATGATGGTGTTTGGAGATACATTTATACCCTCCAGTGTCTTCAGGAAGGCTGTGTGGGGTTCCTGAGTTTGAGAGGGTGGCCTGTAGCATGCTACAATTTGTAGAGCAGTTTTTCCTATGGTTAGTTGCACCTGGATGGTTTCCGAAGCTTCGTGCGTTGCCACCAATCTGGAGGTGTGGGTATCCTTTATGAATATGGATACACCCCCTCCTTTTGTGGTGTGGTCCGGGTTTTGCGGCCGGAACACATGATATGAGGTAAAACCTAATAGTGCAGGGGTGCTCTCAGGAGCCTTGAACCAGGTTTCAGTTACAGCACAGACATCGATGTTCTCCATACTGAGAAGGACCTTGAGTGCGTGCATTTTGAGATTTAGACTTCTGGCATTGAGCAGCATTACCCTCAGTTTCTTCCCATTTTGTTTTCTAGGGTGGTAGGTTTAGAATTTATATATAGACTTTCCACATTTAAAAATATTTATATATGTATTAGTTCTGCATAGAATTTTCGTATTTCACCCCACTACCTACTCCTTTTGTCCAGCTACATACTCTCTGGCAGTAGCTTTCTGCTTTTAACAAATGTTTTGCTACTGTTGTATTTTAAGTGCTCTTGTGCCAACCACTGAAATTGAAAACATACTCCACAATAGTCTCATTGTGGTAATTACACCAACCTTCCATCCAGCATAACTTAAGTTTAGAAGCTCCTTAAGTTGAGACCATAAGTCAGCTCAGATGATGAAACACCTGTAAACCTTTGCAGTACCCTTATGTATGGAAAGAGCAGATGGGTTTGTACTTGTCTCACTCCTGCTCCAACTCATTTATTTATTTATTTTACATTTGTTGACTGGGAGTAGTCCAACTGAGCTGCAATTAGCCCCTTTTTAGCAGAGGCCCAGGGAAAAAAGCTCCAGAAAAACAATTATAAATCTTGATGAGTGGATGGGAAATAAAAAGTTGAGCCCAGGGATCACTCCAGTGGCTCTGCTTGATAGAGGCACTGGGAACTAATGGCGGCATGATGCCAGGGCACTTCTATGGGCTAGGCTAGGCTTGCAAAGGCTCCAGGGTTGTTGGCCTAGTAGACACCTATGAAACTACTGTAATATATTCATAAAACAGTACAGTAAAACAAATGCAGAGGGAACATCACAAAAAAGGTATTATAGAGATGTTTTAGTAGTATTTACAAAATTTTCAACATAGTCCGAAAGGTAGAATTAAACCTCTCCAGCAGCTCATTTATATGTTGATAACATGAGTAAATCTTTAACTGTTTTATGCCACAGTCCTTCTACAAACACATCATCAGCATTAGCACCCCTGTTTGTATTTCACAGAGAAATGAACCCTGGTGAAATGTTCTAACACAGCATTTTTTACTTTCTCTGCCTTAAAGAACGACAGAGCCACTGTATCAAGTGTACCTAGAACACTGTCTACTAATATTAAGGTATATGTGTAACCTGTAGTACTTGGGATAATGAGATGCACCACAGGGTCTATGGCTACCCTTTGAAATGGTTCCTCTAAAACAGCAAAGGCACCAATGCAGCATTGGAATGTGTCATGCTTTGACAAACTTATTCCAGTATTTTCCAGCACTTGTGTAGCAGAAATTAAGCCTCCTTTTTGTGGTTTTATGATCACATGACCAAAAAAAAAAAAAAGAATATATGATGGGCTATGGCCAATAGTGCCTAAAAGCAGGCACTTGTGACTGCTAAATACTGTTCTACCTCACCCTTTCATGGTTTCAGCCTCCCTGTTCTCTTGTTTCAATCTCTCAGCTGCTTTGAAATATCTCACCTCAAGCTCACATCCATTTTTTTACAGTTCAAACTGCATTTTCAGATAATCTTGGAATATAATTAATTACTTTTCTGATGCTTGATCTGACCATATTGTAACTACCAGGTTGTCTCAAGATTCAGTAGACTGAGCTTCGAGTGTATTGAAGGTAGCTACTGTCCTTGCTCATCCAGCATGTCAGACTCCTCTCAATTTACACAGTCTGATTAGTTGTGCCATTGAAATCTTTCCAAATTTTGAAAACGTTGTTCTTCACAGTTTTCTAAGTTACTGTCTCTAAAAAATAAAACAACTGCTGTGCAGTTTGTACTTCTCCACATTTGCTATATGGCTGAATGGATGCACAGACACACACACACACACACACACACACACACACACACACACACACACACACACACACACACACACACACACACACAAACACACACACTCACATCTTTTGATGAGTGGCAGGTTATGTAAATTCAGCCTTGGGCTTTGATGAATACTGGAAGAAGCAAGACCTCAGAAACTCAGGTAAAATTCATGCTGCAGACCAAGTAAAAACTGATCCAAATCAAAACTCATTTAATAGTAGTTAAGTGCTTTCATCATCTACATACATAGAACTTCGTCAGTACTAACAAAAAACAATAAAGCCTTTACTTAAAAAATTACAAGTGCTTCCATATTGGTTAAAAAATTACTTACTTGTTAAATACTTAAAATGTTATTAAAATAAAGTAATTTAATAAGCAGCTCAGCAGTCTGTGTACATAACAATAATATAAAATGCAGAACCACATTCAGATCAGAAGACTTTTACACAAATATCAATTATTGATGCCACAAGACCTAAATGATAAAAATCATGAAACCCTGATGGTGCAAAACTATCTCACCTGATGATACAATGATCCTGATTCTGCTAACTTTATTTTGGTTCTTGGTTGGTTTAGCAGAATCCCCAATGTCTTCCAGTCCAGGAAACTCCACTTTGGGAGGTGAGCAGTTCCTTGATCACATAGACAGGGGGTGAACATACTCGTTTGGTTAGTTTACTTTCTCAGTCCTTGACAGCCAGCCATGTCTTGACTGCAGTTACACAGGATGTTACATTTAAACCCTGTAACCAGGAAGCATATTCTTAACAAAGTGATTTATTGTTTGGCATACCTAGTTTGAACATGGCATACCCATGCCATTTATCTAAGATGTCTGGTCAGCAGCACACCTCTAATGGAAGAAGTGAACATGGTAACTGCTTTGAGAGGTCAGAAACATGAGTATAAACAAACTGAGTTTGGGACACGGCTGACCAAAGCAATATATTTTCAGATTGCTGACTCATGTGACCAGACAGATTCTTATGGACATATGCTCAGCAAGTTGCAGGATAAACGGCTTGGGTATTATACTTTATTGCTTCATAACTGTTTTTAAGGGAGTGTATCATGTGGAAATTAGTGCCTAAAGGGTTAAGGGTATACAAATACCTTAACAATGTCACAGCAGGTAGTGTACTCTGCGCTGAACTTTTGGACATGTTTGACAGGTGGAGTTTTGAACTTATGTGGGCCATGATCAAGAATAATGAGAGTCTTATGGACTCTTTATTTGGTGACAGTAATACCGCAATGGAAAAATCCTTAATGTTCTCTCCGGAAGAGTATCAAGGAAGAATATTATGCTGTTTTGGGGAAAGTGGATAACAAATATTTTTTTATCTAGAAAACAGATGTTGTTAAAACTGGAAAGGGAAAGAATAGATCACAAATCCAAAAATGTATCTCCTTTTATTGGTAACAAATCAGTTTTGAACGTGTCTTATGAGGCAAAGCAGGTGCCAGACGTAGAAATGGATGATAATGTTTGTACAGAGACCAACACTAATTTTACAAAGGGTGAAGAAAGGGATCAGTATTTCTACCATGATGACCCTTTTAAATTTCCCCCTCTGAAACAGTCCAACAGACTTCAGGGAAGTACTACGTTCAGAGGGGCTATATATATATGTTCATAGGTTCATAGGTAGGTACTAGGCTATCTGCCCAAGGGCATTATTAAGCCTAGCCAGAATGTGTTGGCTTTTGCCTCCCTTTTAAATTAGTTTCCTGGGCCTCTGTCTAGCAGGGCCACTGAAGTGATCCCATGGGTAAATTTATGATTTCCCATCCACTTGTCAAGATTTCTCTTGAAGAGAGTCAGTGAGGGGCTTTGCCTAACATAAACTGGGATTCTATTCCAGAGTGAGGGAAGTCTCTGGGGCAGGAATCTATCCCTCCAGCATGTCCTGTTTATTGTTGTGCTGAGGTTTAATTCACTGGAGCATGTGGCTCTACGAGATTTGGTTTTCTTGAGTTGGAGCATGTCCATTAATTTCAGGTTGGACATGGCCTTATACGTCAGGCAGAGATCACCTCTGAGGAGACGGTAAGCAACTGAGCAGAGCTGGAGTTTCTTTAGTCGAGCTGCATGGGGCATCTGTTTGAGGCCCATGATCCTCTTGGTGAGGTACTTCTGTGGTCTTTCCAGCTGTTGCAGGTGTTGAGTTAGGCACATTCCAAATAGGGCATTGTACTCTACTATGGGCCTAATGAGTGATGAGTAGAGGGGCACAATGACCTCTCTTGATCTAGAGGTGAACCCTTTTGTGATTAGGTGGGATACATAGAAGGAATTTCTAACCACTTTGGCAATGTGATTATCAAAGGAGAGGTTGCTATCTACCTGGGTCCCCAGGTCCCTAATTGCATCTTCCACACTTAGTGGATTACCACCTAAGTAATAATTCGTGGGCACTTTGTTTTTCCCAAAGGGGATGACTATGCATTTTTTGGCATTTAGCTTGAGGCCATGGTTCTGACACCAGGTATATGTCTCTGTAAGACCCTTCTGAAGGATGTCTGTGTCAGCCGGAGAGTCGATTATGGCCCCCAGTTTGCAGTCATCTGCGAACTTGGTCAGCCATAGTCCTCCCATGCTTGCCTGTACCTCAGAAAAGTATATAATGAACAGGAGGGGTCTCAAGACCGAGCCCTGCAGGATGCCACTTGTAACTGGTTTAGATTCGGACATGGCACCCGCAACTCTGACCATGTGTGTTCTATCAGTGAGCCAGTTGACAACCCATCTCATGACATAGGGGTTAATGTTCAAGCTGGTGAGCTTATCTATGATGCCAGAGTGGGGAATGGTGTTGAAGGCTTAGCAAGGTCCAGGTAGGCTGTGTGGACTACCTTTCCTTCATCTATGGCCTTGGTGACTGTTTCAAAGAAGTCAACTAGGTTTAGGAGGCAGGATCTGCCTTTAACAAAGCCAAATTGGGTAGGGTCCAGTGTCTGGAGGTTCCCAATGTCTCTGTTAATGAGTTCCACGATGATTCGCTCCACAGCTTTGCACACCAGGCTAGTCAAGCTTATAGGGCGATAGTTCCCAGGTTCTGTTGTGGCACCACTTTTGTGGAGTGGGATGACTGTTGGTGTATGCCATTCTTTGGGTACATAGCCTGTGGTAAGGCTGAGTTTAAACAGTGAATTTAGGTGAGGGTTTAGTTCCTTTTGGAGCTCATGTAAGACGCAGCCTGGGATACCATCCAGTCCCATTGATGCTGCGATTTTAGCTTTGGAGAGGGCTGTTTTTACCTGCGTGTCTGTGATGTCTGGGGGTCTGCATTCTTCTGGGATGTACACGGGCCCTTTTGTGGGGTGGGGGGTGAAGTTTGCACTGAACCTGTCAGCCAGGATGTTGGCAATGTGAGTTGGTTCGGTGTATTTTTTGCCATTTTGCACTAGCTCAGAGCATATCTGAGAGTTGCCACCTAGATTCTTGACATAGCTAAAGAAGGCTTTGTGGTTATCTTTGGCAATTTTTCTTTCAAAACTGGCCTTGGATGATTTTATGAGGGATCGTAGTTTCTTGCTAATATTGATCAGTGATGCCTTTCCTTTTTGGGATTTTGCTCTATCATGTAATAGTTTCCTCCTTCTGTTTTACAGCTTATTTATGGCTGGGGACCACCAGACTGGTTTCCTCTTTTTGAAGGAGTGAGTCTTGGTTTTACTTGGGATGGCTCGATCCATGCATTCCTGTAGATGCTCATAGAATGCATTTGTAAAGGATTCTGTGGTTTGAGCAGCATTATCCTTTAGCAAGGGGGCTTTCCACCTCGGTCTTGAGGAGTGTGAAGTTGGCTTTTGAAAAGTTTTTCACAGTGGTTTCCTTGACTGGGGGTGGGGTCGGGATGTGGATGTCCAGTGTGATTAGTTTATGATCTGATCTTACCAGCGAGGGGTTTACCTCTGGTGTGGAGCACTGAGCATGTTGGTGATGATCAGGTCCAATATGTTGTCACCTCTTGTGGGCATGGTGACCAGCTGTTCCAGGGCGTCTGAGTTTATAAACTCTAGGAAGCATTGGGCAAAGGAGTTTGTACTTGAGTAGTTATCCCAGTCAATGTTTGGGTAGTTGAAATCTCCCAATATCATGGTGTTAGGTAGGACCTTTATATTTTCCAATGTTCTCAGGAATGCTGAGTGGGGGTCCTGAGACAAGGTAGGTGATCTTTAGCAAGCTACAATCTGAAAAGCAGCTTTGCCCACTGTTAGTTGCACATGAATGGTCTCTGAGGCCTCGTGGTGTGCTACTATCCTGGAGGTGTGGGTATCCTTTATGAAAATGGATACACCCCCTCCTTTTATATTTTGGTCCAGGTTCTGGGGCCGAAAGGTACGGTATGAGTTGTAGCCTGGTAGTGCTGGGGTGCTCTCTGGAGCTTTGAACCAGGTTTCTGTTACTGCATAGATATCGATTTGCTCCATGCTAAGGAGTGCCTCGAGTGCGTGCATTTTGAGGTTTAGACTTCTGGCATTGAGTAGCATTACCCTCAGTTTCTGGTTACTTGTGTTGTTTACGGAGGTGGGTTTGTCTTTTGAGCCTTGCCTAAAAAAGGCACTATGGGGGTGGCAAGAGCCTTGGCCAGTATTCGAAAGCCTAAGAGTGACAGGTGCAAGCCATCTCTGGTGAGGCAGCGTGGCTTGTCGAGCATGTCATCCCAGGCTGACAGACACTGGATCCCCTTTGATCGATACCAATAGCTTAGCCAATTGTTAAAACTGATCATTTTTTCTTTGTACTGTGGCATCATTCTTGGTGAAGGCAAGATGCTACTCAGGGTCAGGGTCATACCGGCCTGGGCTACATGATCAGAAAGCTCCTCTATGTCTCTTTTCATGTAGTCCAGGGAGGTACATCTCAGGTCATTCACACCAACATGTACAATGACAGAGTCATATTTGTACTTGTTTTGGAGTAACCTGAGTGCTTGTGTTATGTGGTGGATCCTGGCACCCGACATGCAGCTTACAGTAACCTTCCCCTTGTTCAGTCTAGTGAGTGGAACGTCTGTGTGCCTGACAATAGAGTCACCTATTACTAGTGTATTGGGTGTGTTGTTATGCCTTAAGGGCTGTGGTTGTGTGGCACACTGACTTTGTGAAGTATGTGATACGTGGTTGTTGTTTGAGGATGGAGGCTGCTTGGATGTCTGCTTTGGAGCTCTCTGCTGCTTAGGCAGATTTTTATTTAGAGCCTCCGAGTATGTTTTTGTGTATTTATGTGTGTTGTTTGCTGGTGCATGTATGACTGTTTTGTGTGATACTGGAAGTGTGGTGCAAGTGTTTCCCTTCTCCTCCTGACTGGCTGTTCCAGCCTTGGGTTGAGAGAGCTTGGCCTGCAGTTTGGCTCTATAGTTGCATCTCTCACATACATTTGTGTTTGTTGGAAGGAGAAGGGGGTTGTCTGTGTACATGAGGCAACTGTAACATTGCCTCAAGATTCCCAGATTCACCAGCTGGACTGGAGAGTATACCTGAAACTGCCCTTTGGACATGCCTGTATGGGTAAATGAACTGTTTTACTGATTGTCCAGTAGGGATGAATAAGGAGCCTTGTTCTACTGTATAGTAAAGAGGGAGGTGTAGTGTTAGCATTTATTAGTGCTTACTGAGAGCTTGGAGCAAGTGCTGGGCTGTAAAAGGCAAGTTAGAGTGCTTAATTTGAGTGTTTGACTAGTTCTTAGGGAAAAATTGAAGAGCAGACTTCGTGGAGCCTGGAATAGTTTAACCCTAGCTAAGTGGCGCTGCACAGTGCGCAAAACAGCGCAAAAACGCGTTTTAAGACAAGGAGATGAAAGAGATAGGAATTAGCCCAAAATGGCCAATAAACTACTACTTGCTGGGCTGAGGCCACTCCTTGAGGGACAGATAGACTGCTCAAAGCTCCCCACCGGAGAAAATTGCCATAAAGCATACGAAGTGGTAGAGGAAGGGGAAGAGGAATAAGATAGTCCACCCTTCCACTTTAAATAATATTAATTACTACGGTGGTGGTGCTGCGATAGCATTGTCGCCTCACAGTTAGATGTTGCCCATTCGATTCTCAGACTGTCTTCTGTGTGGCGACATGCGTGAATGGGCGTTCCTTTGTTGAAAGTTGTGTGTTAGGCCCAGCAAGCCAGCACGTAAAACTCTACTCCCAATCATTAGCGGACCGGAGTTCCGCTGTGGTGACCCCTAACCGGGAAAAGCTGAAAGACACAAACAAACAAAACTACTTTATTTTTATCAAGGGGGATAGTACATGAAAAAATAAGTATAAAAAGTTCAATTACAGTAGTGTTGAACATATCATCAGTTTTTCATTTGTATCATCTTGACCACTGAATATTAATAATATTCTTGTTGAGTTAAAACTTTTTTTAAGGAAGGTTAAGTGTGATGTTATTATTAAAAGACAAGCACCTATGTGTGTTGGTAACGACTTTAGGAAAAACAAACAAATTATTTAATTATTTAATCCTCTCCTTCATCCTATCCTGCAAAATTTTGAAACCTTGGTTGAGCATGACATTAGGTCCATTGTAAAATCTAGTTGACATACCATAATTTAAATGTTCATGAAAGGAAAACTTTGATGGACTTAGTAAATAACAAAATGATTCAGATTATGAAATCTGATAAAGGTGTGTGTGTGGGGGGTGTCTAGTTATCATGGAGACTGTTGACAATGTGGGTAAAATAATGAATACCTTACACAAAGGTGTTAGATATATCAGTGTTTCTAAAAAATGAAGTTAGCACTGCTTATAATAGTATTGATATGATATTGGAGTATCTTCTTTTTACAGGGGATACTGGAAAAAGACTTATTTGAGTTCCTTGAAATGCATAAAGCTAGAATTCCTACCATATTTGGTACCCCTAAGGTCCACAAAGATGTACAGAATCCCCCTCCTCCAACTTATTGTAGCTGCCAATGGTTCCAACACTTACTCTTTAGCTGTTTTCATAGACAGAAAGCTAAAATATTTTTTGATAAATCAGCCCATGTTGTAATGGACTCTTGGGATTTCTTCAAACAGAATTAACAATACACTGTTTAGTGGTGATGTAACCTTTATTACAATAGACATTATAGATTTATTTACAGTTACACCACACAGAAGGGTTTGGAATGGTTTGAAGAAGCTCTTATAAAATGCTAATTTTTGAATCAACAAGATCTTCTATTGCTTTGTAACTTTAGCATTCCACTACATGTACAAACTTTAAGAAGTTCCAAATTGGTATTTTGGAACAAATAAAATATAATCCTTGAGGTGGAACTATAAATATAAAATTAGAGGCACAAGAGGTTACGTGGCAGCTTAAGTTACACACTTTCCTAAAACAGGGATTGAATGAACAGACTTCTATTCAACCACTTTTGAAAATGAGATGTTTAAATGTATAACAAAACTTTGTCATTACTAAAGGGGATTTTTTTTTAAAAGATGTGTTTTTTGGCTTTACATTTTTATTGAATTCATTCAGCAGATTTATTTGTTAATATTTTTGTACTGTCACTTTAAATTGCTATGTCAATTATTTCATTAGATGCCATGCAAGAGTATTTAATGGTTGTTCTCTTTTTGTGGAATATTCAGAAGAAGTCCTGAGTTTTATAGGATAAAAGCACTCAATTGGTTTTAAATAAAGACAATAGTTTTATTAAAATCTCATGGGTTGGGTGAATTAGCCACCGGCATTATTTATTCTTTATTTGTTTTATAGTTGCCTATCGTAACGCTTCACTATCAGTATTTTTCTGTGTTGTTTTCGAGTTTTGTATCATCCTATAGCCATACTATCTCCCCTTTCCAAAATTCTGGAAAAGTGCATTCACACAAAATTTCTACAATATCTCTTAACAATCTTTTAACCTCCTCATAACATGGATTCTGCCCTAATCACAGTACTATTACAGCCCTAATAAGTTTCACCAATTCTGTCAACCAACTCCAAAATGAAGGTAATCTAGTCTTCTCTCTTTTCCTAGATCTCTCAAAAGCATGCCAAACTCTTTAATGTCCTAGCTGATCTAAAACTTAGCCAGGTAGCACTAGCCTGGTTTCAAAACTATCTGTCTGACCATCAACAGGTATTAAAGTGGCAGCAAAACTTCTCCCGACTGTTGCCTGTCACTTTGGGTCTTCCACAAGGATCTATCTTCGGCCCACTTCTCTTCACCCTATATACCAACACCCTCCATATAGCTACTCAAGGTGCCATGCTAATACAGTACGCAGACGATTTTAACCCTAATATGTACAGCTCCTACTCTCCACCAACTAGAACAAATAACACAAAAGCCTTTTAGCACTATAGAATCCTGCCTATCTAATGTGCAACTAATACTGAACCCCAAGAAAACAAAACTCATCCTGTTTCATCCGTCAAGAACCCCAGAGCCCTGCTCCTTTCAAAATCACCTCCACTAATAGCACCATCATAACTCCAGTTACCAATACCAAGCTACTTGGAGTTATAATAGACTGGAACATGATCTTTGATATTCATATAGTCCAAACAATAAACAAGTACACAAAAAAACTAGGTTGCCTCTGCAGAAGCAAACATTCTTAATAATCATACTAGAGCCATAATTGCCAGAACCCACCTTATTTCAACACTACTATATGCATCCCCTGTCTTCACCAACCTAAGAAAAATGGACATAAATAATCTAGAAATGTGTTATAATAAAATATCAAAGTTTGCTGGAGGTGTTAACTACTGATCCCATCATTGCCATTCCCTTAAAACTCTCATGTCTTGAATTTCCCAAACTACAAACATACAGTCAACTCAGTACGGCCCATCAAACAATTCATCAGCCTGAGAAAACTCCAGCACTAAATAATTTGCTTACCCACTACTCTACAAATTGGACACTTTGCTCTAGCATCAAAGCACTAATAAACATAATCAAAAGTAAATATTGTACTGGAGAATCCCTTTACTCCTGTAGTATTGCCAAAATCTGGAATGCCCTACCATTAAACATAAAGCCTACTAAAAGCCCACTTATTAGCTACAAGGACTTGCTCGTGTTCTGATCCTGGCTACCTAACTCTCTTACTAACTCAGTTGAACTAATCCTAAATCACTCCCATTGGTCAGTATCCATAACTTAACTACTTATTCAAGTTAATACTAATCTTATATAAATACTGTACCTTATTAATGTCTGACCATTAAACCCTCTACAACTCCTATGTAAACATTGTATACAGAGTTACACCCCTGTAAATGGGAATCAGCAAGGCGGATCCCCCATATTTTTGAGTACTACTTTTTGTACTTGTTATTTAACTTGGTTTATTCATTCTTTGGTAACGTGTAAACTGGAATCAGCATGCTTACTCTCAGCACATATTCTTGTGATCCAAAACTGTATTTCAGTTCATAATCTACTCTTGTGTTCTTACAAATTCACTACTTGATTATACATTTTCTTAAACTATTTCTATATTTTTCAATCTGTTTTTTGTATTCTCCGTATGTCTTGGAGCTTTTCTCCCAGGGCCTCCCCTGAAAATGGACTGGTTGTCCAGTCGCACTTTCCCGGTAAACAAATGTAAAATAAATAAAAATAAACTCCCTTATTTATTTATAAAATGGCAGAAACTTGAAAAAATATATGAAGGTAATGTTAAGAATACATTTATTTCTAGCAAAACCCATTTTGGCATACACAAGTGTAGTGCTTGCAAACAATGTCCATACATAGTGAAGTCCAATGAATTATATCTATCAGCCTGTCATACACTTCTTAAGAGTAGTAAACATCATAATTGCTACCTCCTAAACTAAATACTCGTATCTCTGTAAACAGGTAGACTCTTAATAGCAACTTGTCCTTTAGTTATGCTACTACTACTACTACTACCTGTACATTGTATAATTTAAAACAACCACTATTGTATTTTACTTAACTTTCTTCTTTGTACTCGATTTCTTTGCATATTGGCTGTGGAGCTTTTACTAGCAGCTTGTCTATTAGTTATATTATAGTACTGCCTTCAGTACATTGTATAATTTTATGACTACTATGATTTGTATTTGATTTGTTTAATATCTGTGGAGCTTTTCTCCCCAGGCCTCTGTTAAAAAGAGCTTCAGCTCAGACAGACATAGCCGGTCAACAAATGTCAAATAAATAAACAAATAAGTAGTAAGGGAGTTTAATATATATATATATATATATATATATATATATATATATATATATATATATATATATATATATATATATATATATATATATATATATATATATATGTATGTATGTATGTAGCTGTGTGTGTGTGTGTGTGTGTGTGTGTGTGTGTGTGTGTGTGTGTGTGTGAGATATATATATATATATATATATATATATACTTACATTGCTACCTGTAATATCTCTCCCTCTTTTTACATAACGAAAATGGAAAGGCCCCTAAGGAAATGGCTTTATAAACATCTGTATGATGTGACAAGGAGAGCTGAAACAAATGCCCTGTTTAAACATTCAAAGATGTGTGTAAATAGTTATTTTTTTTATTTTACATATTGGAAGAAGTACCCTTTGACCCACAAGAAGGTCAATGGGAGACTAAAATTGAATACCAGGAATTATATTGGCAACTGTTACTGGGACAACCACCCCGCCTAGTTTAAATGAAGAGGTATCTATAGGATCAGAGCTAAAAATGAGGGCAGCTAGACTGTAATATAATTATTCATAATCAGCAAGTTTTATGTATCACTATTTAAGTCTTTACTTATTTATACATTGACCGTATCTCTCTGTAAATAAGACCTAACCAAAGAGTAAGGCCTAGCATGGTTTTCCAGGGTGGTCATGATATAAGCCCTACCCCAAAAATAATCCCCAGTTAAGATCGCCAACAACACATGACGGACGCGTTGAATTATAAAATAATATTATTGACACCTGTTGACTGAGGTTATCGTACTCTGCTCACCATTTTCAGACCATTCGGACACCCAACTTCTTCTCTTTGCAGAAAGTCGCAAGATTCTTTCCCGGGAGTCCTCCATGACTCTTACTGTAACCCTAATCCTCACTCACACTTGACGTTTGAGATCCTTGGCTCATAAACTCTGGCAAGTGTACTTTGATTGGTCAAAGTCAGGCAACGCACATAAAATGTGCGCACTTGATAATGAACGGGTGTGGTTGTGTCTTCTTAACTGTCACCATTTTTGTTGCCACTCCTGCCTCGTAAGTATTCAGTTACCCCCCCCCCCCGACAAGATGAGTGCAAAAATTAAGAGCTATTCTGTAGAGTACAAGAAAGGAATTGTGAAGGACTCCTCGGGGAAGATGGCTCTCCAAATGGTCCGAAAATGGCAAGCAGAGTACGATAACCTCAGTCAACAGGTGGACGAGGGAAACGCTAAGAAGTGCAACTGTGGATCAGGTCAACAACCATTATTTCCTGAGCTGGAAGACATCATCTGTCAATGGATTGCTAAAAGGAGAGCAAAGGCTTTGGTTGTGCGCAGGACTGGTATTCAAGCATTTGGCCTTGCAATGGCACCACAATTAGAAATATCCCCAGAAGAATTCAAAGCATCACAACATTAGCTGGATGGCTTCCTTCAGCGATATGAACTGTCTCTAAGAAGATCAACAACACCGTTCAAGCTGAAAGATACTGAAGTTATTAAACATGCACTTGCATTCCATTCAAATCCTTTGTTGATGGCATTGACTTTTCTAAATACCAACTCTCCAATATGATTGCTATGGATAAAACTGCAGTGTTTATGAGCCAAGGATCTCAAACAACAATTGATCAGGGGGGGGGGTGCCTCATCAATCTACATTTCCTCCTCTGTTGACGAAAGTGCATGTTACCTGTATTTTGGCAATTCATCTAGATAGAAAGAAAACCCCACCTCTATTCATTAGTAAGGGCAAGAAAGATAAGACTGAACATCTTTCAGCCATTTACATTCTTGAAACTGAAAACGCT